>NC_137969.1:130590474-130884871 GCF_963924665.1 Micromys minutus
GTCAGGCATAAAGGTGACAGGATTAGAACACAAGGAGTCTGGGTTCATGGTGGATGGGAAACTGGCTGCTCTGGGCATCCACATGAGCACAAACCAAGCTCTAATAAGTCTTCTGTTATTTTGAAGTCTGAGTAATTTATTTTCTTTACTTCTATAGAAGGTTTTATTCACTTATTTTTAATATATGATTGTGTTTTACCTAAGGCTTTTTTTCATGCAATATATAAATGTTTTTCAACTTGGTTGACTAAGAAAGATCTAGCACACTTCTGATGTGTACCTGTGGTCTTATCTATAATCATTCTTATGAAGAGGTTCAACTCGAGAGAATGCACACCTCGAACAGGCTAGTGTAGTGAACTGAATTAAAAGGAAGAAATAGAGGATATAGTGTAGCAGTCAATATTAGAAAATGGCGAATGATTCAATGTACCATGCCACACTACTCCTGCTTCTCTCTGTCCCTGGCGGTCTCTCTGCCTCCATGGCTAGCCACACAATGGTGCTGGCTACTAGCCCAGCAATGGCTGCCCCCACCCCACCCCACGGCTCTCTGCATACTTTCCTAGCAACCAGGTAAAATCAAAACTCTTGAGGCCTGTAATTTATCAATCAGATTCATATCAGTAAATTCTCACCCCACAAGACATCCACACAATAAACTCAGGGCCAGTTGATAATGATATAAACTGCCCACCTACATAAGATAAACTGTCCCGTAATAATCCATAAATTTTAAATCCTCTAGTAGCGGATGCCAACAGATCTGTCACCTGAACTGGGACCTTCTGTACCTACATGTTATCTCCATCTTCCCTCCGGTCCAAAAAAAAAAAAAAAAAGAAAAAGAAAGAAAGAAAAAACCGGGACTATCCCTTTGTCCTGCTTTCTGTTTTCCAATCTCTGACCGGAAGTCCCGCCCACTTCTCGCCCAGTGATTGGTCCCCTGAGATCTTTATTCATTAGGGGAGGGTTCTTACGGTAATGTAGAAAAATAGAGCTGAGCACCCACAGTGTGACCAGCCACCGAGCACATGCATCTGTGCCCAGGCCTTTCCACTGTGCTGGACTATATCCCTATAAGCCATGATCCAAAGCAAATCCGTCTTTTCCTAAGTTGCCTTCTCCAGGTGTTTTGTAACAGCAAGGAGAAAAGTTGCTAATAAAACTACTCTGTTTAATTTAACTGGATGATATCAGTTAATAGCTCAACTGTGGTGCCGTGAGCTATTTCTAAACACATCTTTTTCATCCATGTAGCCTAACTGACATCCCTAGCTGGATGCTATGGGTTGCGCAAACATGGATCGGTACCGGCATGTACTCCAGTGAATGCCAGCTGTTCACTGCAGCACCCAAAAGGACGCTTTGGTACTTTTGTTGCAGTTGCCCGTTCCTTCATCTTTCACTGGATACAGGGGACGGTTGTACTGGGGATTCAGAGTGTCTACCGGGAGCCAAGATCCATGTGCGTGTACTGAATGACGCTCTGGTCATCAGTTAGGTAGTGGAACCTTTAATAGGCTGGACCTATTGAAAGGACGTTATATCATTGGGGTGTGCTTTAGATGGGGATATTTGAGCCATCCCCCTCCTGTCTCTGTTTCTTGGACACAATAAAGATGTTTAGTTTTGTTGTGCTTGCATTTACCTAAGTGACCTCAAATATAACTCCTGAAGCCCTGAGCAAAGATGCTCTCCCCGGCTTCAGGGTGATGGCCTCAGGGGTTTGTCACTGTGCTGGAGGAGCTAACATGGGGCTTCTGGGCCTTGTGTCTGTGCTTCAGACTCAACACCTCAAATATCCTTGAGGAATTAAGCTGAGGAGTGAAAATGGCTGTGCCAAACCGTTACCAAAAGCCCTGGAAAAGAGAAAACAAAACAAAAAACAAAAGCAAAGCCTGAAAGGCATCTGTACGGTGCTTAAATTCATTAAACTTTTTGTTATCTTTGATCAAGAACTAGAGTGTGGGTGTCGTCCTCTATCCACACAGACTGTGGAAACAGATGTTAAAATTTGTCCTTAATGTGTCCTAAAGACAGCAAAGCTCTTACTATTGAAAGGACTTTTTGAAGTTGATAGAAGGGATATGCTGAAATCAGTTACAGTTAGGTAGATGAAAACCTTCCCCACTTCTTCTTGTTAAAGAATGCCTTGGCAGTCTGGGAGCTGTTTATACAATGCACATGTGTGTGTGCAGCACACTCAAACACTCTGTATGCTATCTGTCTTCTACCTCTCAAAAGCCCTCTTCAGGCCTGGGGTCACCTCTGCATTTGTTTATTCCCAGTGACAGTTGCCATTTCTCTGCATCTGGCACAGCCCCTTCCCTTCCAGCATGCATTAAGCAGTCTGCCTGTGAGAGATACAGGGAGACCCACCCCTGACTGTCAAGAGTGCTATGAAAATGGATGGCAGTGTCTTTGCTAAGTATTTTGAGGACTTATAACATCCAACATAAACGTTCCATTTGTCAGTCCTGGAGTGTGGGAACCTGACCTTGCATCTCCAGGCCATTTCCCTCCGTTTCACACAACTCCCCTTTCTTTAGCTTTGAAACTCTAGGCTACAGTTCCTGAGCATCTTCCCTGTGCCAGGTATGACATCCGTCTCTCTTGCACTCCCAGTTCTCCTTGTGCCGTCTAGCCAGGGCTGCATACTCCATTATCCATGATGAACAGAACTTAGATCCTACTTGAAGGAGAAACAGACCCTCACCTGCTCTTGACCTGACAGCGTGTGATCAGATGGCTACCTACAGAACTATTCTGACAACATGGGAGCTTCTGGAACTGCTTCTGTTTTTCCAGTAAGGGACCCAGAGGTGCAGGGCATTAGCTCACCTCGCTCGGTCCTCCATTGTACCTGACATCCTGCTGTGGTGAGCAGAGCTGTAAAACCATCTTGCTGTAGTTGTGCCCAACATTCTTTTCCACCTTTACACTGCCATTTGCCTCTCCCTAGTGTCCTTCTTACAACATTTTTCTGATTTCTTTACTTCTTGCCGGGCTTTCTTCTGGTTTGCATCCTTCCTGGCTTCTACTGGGTCCTGTCTGTCATTGTAATGATGAACTCTAACCCAGACCAAGGGGTAATGCTTGGTGTCATTGCCCACCCATCTCTGTCTTTCTGACTCTCCCAATTCTCTTCCCTCCCTTCTTCCTGCCTTTCCTCACAATGTTGCTAATGATTGTCAACACAATAATCCTTCACCCATATTCCTTGCAGTAAAAGCCATCTTATCTATCTTTCTGTAGAGATGGTACTATTGGTGTTGATGTAATGAAGGTTTGTCTTCTGTCATAAGAGATGACTTGTAACTGTGTAAACTCCGAATCTGTTCATGCATATGGTCCACCTTTTCTATGAGATCTTTTAACATAGGAAATCATAGTTATCTTCATGACTCTTTGTAATCCTTTCAGCATCTCTGGGCTAGTTCTGTTGGTTGGTTTATCTTTTACCAACGGGTGCCCTCTCTCCTTGCTTTCTTCCTGCTTCAATTTCTAATCTTAAGGTTAAGCATTGTGTCTGAAGAACAGTGGGGGCTGAGCCAACTAGTATTTGTGCACAGAAATGAGCCTGTCTGTTTTTCTGACAGGCCCTTAGAGTAGAGGGATTAAGCTAGGTTTGAGTTTTGCTGTTGGTAACCTTTGCTCTGTGGAAGGCCTTCCTCTTCTTGCTGTACTCTCAGATCTCAGGTTTCCCTACTTGTTTGTACCTCAGAGAGTTTCCTTCCTACAGTAGAGACTGCTCCTCATTCTTTTCCTAGGGAGAGATGGGTTTTGTTTCAACTGGTTTGCTCGCTGGAAGTAGTAGATCTTACTTACCGCAGACTCAGAGGCAGATGGGTCTCCTCACCCCCACCCTCCCCAAAGCTGCACTTCTCCCAGTATGAGATTTCAGCTTTGTAGGCCACAGCTGGAAGAGTAGGAAGTATTTCTTTCACATCAAGTCCACTGAGGAGTGATTTGGTCTCCTGCCCTGCCTTTAGTCTTCAGGAACACCTGTGGGGAGGAGCTAGGGGGTGGGGAGACCTCTGTGTCTAGTTCCTGGTATGCTGACCCACACTGAGTCTTTAGGGATGTCCCACACCTTTAACTCCTTTCTTCTTGCTCACTCTTTGGCAGCCATCTTTTCTCTCTATGCATTGCCGAAGCCCAAACAGCCAGTGTGTCTCATCTCTCTAGGGAGAGTGCTCTTGGAATTCAGCTTCGTTGGTTGCCTTGAGCCTTTGGTTCTCTGATGGGCTCAAGAACAGAAAAAAGCTTTTGTAGATTATCCAGATTATTCTCATTGTTAGTATGAGAACAATTCACATTTGTGGTTTTTATATCCTAAGTAGAAGCAGAACTTGCAGCAATCCTACCAGTTTTGAATCTAAAATTCGTCTGACATGTAAGGAGAAGGGGGACTGTGCTGAGGGGGTAGAAATGTTCTACAGGAAAGAGAAGGGGAACAGGAGAAAGCCATGGCGTGGGCAAAGACAGATATCTAGTTTTCTCATGCTAGATCTCTCTCTCTCTCTCTCTCTCTCTCTCTCTCTCTCTCTCTCTCTCTCTCACACACACACACACACACACACACAATTATAAAGGTGAAAACTAATAATATACGATGGATTATGTGTGTAAAAATGTTATAAGGAAGCCAATTATTTTGTATGCTTAAGCAAAATTGATGATGGCTTTTAAAATTAGTGCTATTCTATAAATTAAAAAAACAAAACAAATTTGTCTGGTATCTGACTATTCTTCATCATGTTGATGCCTCCTATAGAGGAGGTTTGAATGAGAATGGTTCCCACAGGCTCATCTCTTTGAATACTTGGCTCCCAGTTGGCAGAACTCTTTGGGAAGGATTAGGATGTGATCCTTGTTGAAACAGGTCCATCACTGGGGGGAAGGCTTTAAGGTTTCAGAAGAATCACACTATTCCAGTGTGCCCTTTACCATCTGCTTGTGGATCAAGATGTGAGCTCTCAGCTCTTCCTGCCATAGTGCCTTTGCTCCTCCATCATGGACTCTAACCCTCTGAAACCATAAACACAACTAAACATTTTCTTTTAGAACTTACCTTGGTTATGGTGTTTTGTCACAACAATAGAAACACTACTGAGGTAGCTCCAAACCTGGTCACATAGACCATCACATCTCACTCAATTTACCAGAAAGCATTCTTGGTGGAATCTTGGCTTCTGCTCTCACTTTTAACATAGTCTCTTCCTAACATGTCAACCAGAGTGATCTTCTGAAAACATCCATCAGATTGGGACATTTTTTGGCTGACTTTCCAGTAATTCCCCATGTGATATGAAAATCTCAAACCTTCAAATCTCCTTGGTGGTTGTCCATTATCTGCCATGTCCCTAGCTCCCTCTGCTTAACTGGTCCGCTTACTGCACCCTACCCCTAAATCCCTTCATACCCACCCCACAATAGGGGTGTTCTGCTCTTAGGGCTTCAAAGTGGCTGTCACTGCTTTCCAGAACTCTCCTCCCTGGGTCATCTGCATAAATACCTTCTGCTTGACCCTTCAGATCTATGTCTGAATGACACTCTTGTCAATCTATTTAAACTGCAGCCCACTTTACCCCCAATACCTTGTCCTGCTTGGCTTCCACCTCATACTTAACACCTTCTAACAAAATATACTTATTTCAAAACAAATTTGATTATATACTACCTTCCTCTCTGCTAGTTTGCAGATTGTGACCAGAAAAAAAAATAGTAATCTTTCTTCTTCTTCCTTTCTCTCTTTGTGGTACTAGGGATGGAACCTGGGGCTTCACACATACCATAAAAGCATTGTACCACTGAGGCCTGCCTCTAGCCCTTGTATTTTAGGGACAGATGCTTTCTTTGTTGCCCAGGCTAGCCTTGAACTTCAATCCTATCTCTGCCTCACAAACACTACAATCACAGATGTATACAATCAGCTGAGATCTTATTTTTGTTTCAAGATTTAAGTGCTAGAACCTACAAACACTTCTAAGGTAACGAATACATTCTGATAACTGTTGTTTTGTAGGTGATAACTGTTCAAGCCAATCGGCCTTTTTATTCCCAGGGGCAGTGGTGAGTAAATGTTGAAATTGTTCCATGATGTCTACCCCATAGTATGCAGAAATTAAAATGCCCAGGCAAAGAGGAGCCTTATGCACTCTTGAAAATATGTATGGAAACAAAAGTGTGTTACTCACGTTAAGGTGGGAGGTGATATGTAAGGACAAGGGGAGTGGATGAAAGCAAAGAAATAAGAAAGAAAAATGAAGGGAGGAGAGGAAAGGCAGAGACTCTGAAAACACAGAACTGAGCTAATTCAACACTGGCTGGGAGACGTTTGAAAACACGCCTTGTAGAACTTTCACTGACTCAACTGTTCCTCAGTGTCTCAGAGCAGAGCCTATTGTGGCTTCCTTCCATGTGTGTGTGTGTGTGTGTGTGTGTGTGTGTGTGTGTGTGTGTGTGTATGTGTGTGTGTGTGTGTGTGTGTGTATGTGTGTGTATGTGTGTATGTGCAGTGTGTGTGTATGTGTGTGTGTGTATGTGTGTTTATGTGTATGTGTTGTGTGTATGTTTATGTGTGTGTGTTGTGTGTGTGTGTGTGTGTGTGTTGACGGTGAGGGTCAGACTGCTGCGGTTCACGTGGGATAAATTACACGGGGCAAAACTGAGAATCTGTACCCCCTATGCCTGAGGGAGGGGCCCCATGATGCCGTGGGCTAGGAGTGATTTATAGTGAGGCCCAGGCAGCTGAGTCTGCAGTGGGTTGGGTTGTACTTCCAGAAAGCCCCAAGTTTCTGTCTCCAACATTAACCCTTTCCTTCCTTCCTTCTGGCATTTCCACCAGTGAACTGTTTTCAGTCCAAGGACAAGCTGTTTGCGGCTCAGGATCAGTTGGGCTTTTGGAACGTTTCTTCAATTACTGACATGTATAAGCTATGAACGAATGAAATAAAATAAATCTCAGAGTCACCAGGCACTGAATGGGAGGGGCCCCGTCCCATGTGGTTCATATATTCTGCTGTTTTCCTGGAACTGAGCTTCACATTTCTCTGAACAGGAGACACATGAGTATTTATTGTGAAACTCTCCTCTGAGCTGCAGGGGACAGACAGACATTTTGTTCCTAAGAGCACTGGGTAGACCCTTTGCTCAGCCACCTCAGTGGGGTAAACTGCATTTTGTGTCAGAGACATGATTTAGTCCCTTTCTTAAAAAGATGCTTTGGGACAGACTGGAGAAAGGGAAGCAAGCTGTGCCGGGCAGGCTGCAGGGGCCTGGCAAAGGCTGGCTGTCACCTGTGTGTAAGCAGCAAGCAAGGCCTGGCTGAGAGAGAGAGACTTGAGGCTGAGGATGCTGCAGGTTAGATGTGGTTTGGAAGTACCTGTGTGTTAGAAGCCTGGTCCTTAGTGTGGTAGTTAGTAGGATGTAGGAGTTCTAAGAGATTAGACCTGGAGGGAAGTCCTCATTGGCTCTATCCTGCTATCTCTGTCCCTTCCTGTCTCTCTGGGTGATCTCTCTTCCTGTACTCTTGGTATAAAGAATGCCTCAGCAGAGTCTAAACCAGCAACATGCCCTTTGACCTCTCGAACCTTTTTTTTTTTATGAGTTCCTGGCCTCAGGCATTTCCTTACAGTAACAGCAAACTGACAAGTAAAGAGCGTCAGTGGGAACAACCACAAGGGTCTTCCTGAGTATCAGGTAGCTGGGGTCAGTATGGGACGGAAGTTTAGTGTTTGGGTGAAGCTGGCAAAGAATGTTTACTCAGATAGAGTGGGCCCAGAAAAACCTCCAGTCTTCCTCTTTCATAGAGCTTACCAAGCAAATCTTCCTTAGGTTTTCAGAACAAATGGGCTGAAACAGAGGATGATGTTTCCCCAGAAACTCAGGTGTCTTTCAAAATACAGGGGTGTGGGGGGAATGTACTCTCTGAAATCCCAGAGCTTCTCTCAGCTCTCAAACCCTTCAAATATATTTTAAGCTATTCTTGCTGATTTCGGAAAAACGAAATCAATTTATACTCATGAATGCTCTTAGCTTGAATAATAAATAGTAAGTTTTCCACTTTTCCTGGGTAGATTTCCCCTAAGGTAGCTGGCCTGGCCAAGACCCTCACATCTGCAGCCAGGGGAGAGTTTCTGGGAAATGTAGCTGCTGGCAGCGGCTTCCCCTGCCTTGCTCTCTAGATCAGTTTGCACCCTGCACAGCTTATGACAGATGGGGAAATGCTAAAGGCAGAGGAAGCGAGAGGTGACTCATCTGATCAAAATCATGTCTTCATGCATTCATTCATTCATTCATTCATTCATTCATTCATTCATTCATTCAAAAAGTATTCATCAGTTATGGAGTGTGTTCCAGATACTTCTGTATGGCACAGGCTGAATGAACATCCTGGGGCAGCCAAAACAGCCCCTCAGAGGGTAGCTTGGACAGCAACAGTGTATTGTCTCACTGCTCTGCAGGCTGGAAGACCAGCATAGAGGTGTTGGCATGTTTGGCTCCTGCTGGGGGATGGAAGAGATGCTCTCCCATGCCTCTGCCCAGCCTCTGGTGTTTTGCACATTGATACCAGTGTTCCTTGATTTATAGACACATCACCTCCATCTCGTCATGATATTCTGTGTGTACTGCTTTCATATTTCCTTCCCAATAGCCACACTAGTCACAGGGGGTTAATATCCACTTTAATGGCTCTATTTAAACTTTATTGTCTCTGTAAAAAAACAAAAAAACAAAAACCTGCACAGCACCCTCAAGTTATGGTTTCTTGAAGATTTTCCACCTTACAATGATGCAAAGCATATTGCATTTAGTAGATCAGGGCTTTGAGTCCCAGTCTTTCCCCTGGACTAGCAATACATGGTGTGTGATACTTGCTCATGATGGTGGGCAGGGTGGTGAGTGCAGCCCCAGGCGGCCCATGGTCATAGGAGACTGACCTGCACTACACTGAGCAGAGGTGGGGTGTTCTGTACGGTGAACTGAAGGCAGTTTGACTGATACATTGTACTTGCCATATACTTGCATGTCCAACCTCACTATAAGCCAAGGAACATGTATGGTCCCCAACTACAGTCATGTTCTGAATTTAGGCATTAGAGCTTTGAGTTATGAATTTGAAGGCACACACACGCTTCAGTCCATCCTGTGGTCGTGACCTTTTTTTTTTTTTTTCTTGCTGTTATGATAAATTGACCAAAGCAATGTAAGGAAGGCATAGTTAGCTTTGACTCTGAGTCTTTTTGGTACAGCTTGTCATGGTGAGGCAGACACAGCAGCAGGATCTTGCGGCAACCTTAGTAAGTAAGTGGGCAGAGGCAAATGCTGGTACTCGGCTTGAGTTCTCCTTTTTATCTAGTTCAGGACCTAATCAAGCCACCCCTCACAGACAAGCCTAGAGATTTGTCTCCAATGTGATTCTAGATCCTGTCAACTTGTCCGAGTGTGTGTGTGTATGTGTGTATGTGTGTGTGTGTGTGTGTGTGTGTGTGCATGTGTGTTGGGGGGGAGAGAAAGTACCACACCCATCTCTTGATATACACTGGGCTGGTTACTTCCTTTCACTCATGCTCTGGAGCTAGAGCAGTCCAGGCCCATCTACACAGGCATCTTTTTTTAAATCTGGGAGCCAAGAGTCTCCGGAGATGAGTCTGGAAGTAGGAATCTATCTAGGTGGTACCTTTGCACCTAGGGATCCCTGGAACAGCATCCTCAGATGATACAGACACCAAGCATGCTGGCTTTCAGTGTTAATCCCTGTGCGGGGGAGGCAGAGGCAGGAAGAGCTCTATGAGTTCAAGGGCAGCCTGGTCTATGCAGTAAGCCCCAGGATTAAAAACAAAATAAAAACCAAAAATCTTAGACAGAACTGGCAAAATCTTATTTCTGAGTCAGAAAATCCAGGTGTTACACTAGCCCCCACTTCTCTCGTTAGACTGTAACTGGGCAGACATGTTATTTCAAGTGCTCGAGGATAACATCGGTGACCTGTTTGTTTTGTATCCCACAAACTGTGATTGGAATATACTTCCCTTTCTCTCACCAGAAAATTATTGTAATTTGGTACAGGAGCTCTAAAACAAATTTAACAACTTGATGCTACTTAAAGGAAAAGTTATTCTGACATAACCATTTTAAGATTTCTTTTGCCAATGTTGGGCAGTTATTTTAGACTCTACAGAACTGGAGAGTTAGGGAGATTAGGAGGCTGCCACCCCAAAAGAATTCAACTCTTCACACCATTAAGTTGAACTTACGAGGTCGTTGACCTGGAGAGAAACTTCATTGAAGCCAACAGCCAAGCCAACAACCCACGTACCTTGTCAGATAAGCATTGTCTATGGGTCGTCTCAGTTTTGTTTTGTTTGTTTGTTTTTGAGACAGGGCCTCACCAAGTAGCTCTGGCTAACATGGAACTTGATATTTAGATCACACTGTTCTGGAACATACAGAGATCTTCCTGCCTCTGCCTTCTTGGTGTAGGCATAAAAGGCCAGAGCTACGGTGCCTGGCTAGGTCAGCTCAGTCTTATCTGCTGTCAGGGTTTGGGAATTGCTGCACAAACCACTCAGCCACGGATCTCAGTCAAACAGGGATGGTTTATTGAATGCATGCCCCAGATCTGATTGATTCGGGAGCTGACTGTGACATTGAGGTACAGGGCTTTTAAAGCCTAATGTCTACAAATAACTATGCCAAATGATTCCACCAATCAGAATTTAGGAATAGGAACAAGTCTTTGTTGTACATTTATCCTGTTCCTATTGGTTGGGGTATTCAACTGTGGCTGAGGACTTGCCTTGTTTATGTCTTAACTTGTCAATGAAGATGGGACTTGTCTAACAGTCATGTCTTAACTTGACAACCAGAATGTCAGTTACCCACAGACATATCTCTTTCTGCCAAGTAGGATGACAGTTCCCAGGGAGGTCTTGGGAATTTACACTCCACTCAACCCCTACACCAAATGGAAGTCATATTCTGAATAGTTTATATTGGTGTAGGTATCTCTCATGTTGGGGTCCGTCCCAGCAGCAGCTTATAAAAGCAAACACCATCAAAGTTCATACACAGGTACAGGAAGTACTGTTGGGTGGTTGTTTTAGGTCCAAGCTTCTTGTGGGTAACTACCCAAAGCAGCTCTACTGACCTCCATCGAGATTGATTCCTAAGGGCACAGAA
The DNA here is from genome assembly GCF_963924665.1 of Micromys minutus. Classification (NCBI taxonomy): domain Eukaryota; kingdom Metazoa; phylum Chordata; class Mammalia; order Rodentia; family Muridae; genus Micromys; species Micromys minutus. Next base: position 130,601,665 of record NC_137969.1, read on the forward strand.
CCTAATAGAATAAGTAATCAACTAGGCACGATAAATTTCCCTAGTAACAGCAGAAACACCATATGAGAAAGTTTCCTTATACTATTGATAACAGCACAAAATGCAGACTAGTCAGGTAATCATTACCTAGGCCTTAACAGCTGTGGCCAGGGACACCGAGCTGAGAGGAAAGGCAGGGACTGTGGCCCCAGGTGTACAACAGCAGGTCTGTGATGGGCTTTGCAGTCAGTGTTTCCTCCTGCCCCGTCCAGTTTCTGTCTCATCTCACTCCATTCACACACTGCAAGAACATTCCAGAAATGACCTCCATAAAGTACGATGGCACTACCTCTCGGTACAGGGGTAGTGCAAATCCCCGACACCAGACTGAACACTGTGACAAAAAGTACTACTCTTCTTACAGTGTCGTCCCATGACCTGGGAAATTCTTCAGCCAGGAGCTCATCTCTGAAGACAGTAGCCTCATCACTCTTTTGGCATGGTTCTCAATTTCCTTTAGAATAGTCTAGAAAGTCTTCTCTAATGGCTTTTTTTCCTGTGCTAGAGCTACTAGTTACCCACTAGCATCCATTTTTTCCTTTTGTTTTTCTTCCAGAAACAGAATGTGCATCTCGGGCACAAAGACATTTCCCAGCCTCTGTCATGACTTGCTGTACTCATGGCACTCATTCTGGCCAAAGTTCTGTGAAGAGGACCCGTGTGTGCAATGACCAGGCCACAGTTAAGGGGACAAAGAGACCCTTTCCTTCTCGTTCCATCTGGATGCCATGCAGAACCAGTGAACACCTGGAAAGTTGCCATGTTTGTTGCTTCCTGGCAGGGCTATTTTAGAAAGCTGTGGAAATTTTACTTAGAAGATGAATCTGGCAAAAAGAGAGACTCCTGCTTTGCTCTCTGCTTCCTAATCTTGTCTGATACGAGTGGCCCCTACCACAGACTCACACCGCGGTGAAGGATTGCTTTGCTTCCTCCAGTCTGATGGACAAAACTCTTCTAGAACTGTAAGTTAGCATCATCTTTCCTCTTTGAGTTCTTTCTACTGGGCACCATGGTCACAGCCACATAAAAGCAGTCATACAGCGGTAGGGCCAGGAGTTAGAAGGAGCTCTGAGAATGATGTGTAAAAGGAAACTTTAGCTTGGTGTGGGGGTGACACGATTCTAGTCCCACCTTTGAGACACAGATCGGGGGGATCAGGGCTTCAAAGGCATCTTCTGATACATAGTAAGTTCCGGGTTAGCCTGAGCTACCTATGACCCTGCCTTAAAACAAAATGAAATAGAACAAAACAAAAATTCTTATCTTATTGAACCTCTGACTTGCTTTTGACAATTCTCTGCTCTTTGTCACGTTGGGTGGACATTTGCATCTTTGACTTCTTCAAGCCCACCCTGTCTTTCTAAGGCATGCAGTACAGTAAACACAGGGTTTAACATTAGTCGTCCTGGCTCTGGGCTCTCCTTCCTCCATTTCTCAGCTGGTTGGCTCTGCATTTCTCACTGACGCTCTGAACCTCAGTTTCCTCAACTCTAAAGACTGGAGACAATCACACACAGACCATCTTTCCACCATTGTGAATTAGCTCTTGGTGGTTTCTCATCTTGCTTTTTGCTTTGAGGTTTGTTTTGAGACAGGGTCTCCCTTTATAATCCAAGCTGACCTCCCCTCATCCTCCTAAACTCTGAGGTTATAAGCACATGAGCCACCATGCCTGGTTTCTCTTGGTGATTTTCCTTATGCCATAGGGAACCTCATGAATCACACTATAGGAAAATAACCAACCACAGAAACACAAGCTCACATCTGCTGCTCAGGCCTCCCAATCCAAGAACTGGAAATGCTGAGACATCCCCTCTTCCCCTACCTCCTGGCTCTCTCTGTAATCTGAGTAATCATTGCCCTTGGTAGGGTCAAGGCTGTGTGACTCACCCTTCTCTGGTCCAACGCTGCAGAAAGAGACCATTAGAATTCTAAGTTCCCAACTCATACTTTATACACTCACAGATGCTTAAAGTTACAATATACTTAGTGGCTGTGTGGTCCAATCTTCTCTATGAAACGAGTTCAGTCCTGGTGAGGACGTCCCTCCATGGCTGGTCTCACCAACGGGCACCTGGCTTTTCTTGAGTGTTTCCACATGTTCCCATGTGGATTGCTGGATTTTGACAACCCAGCCATTACAGAGCTATTATGATGTCTTTATCTCGTTTCTCGAAGACTCACCACTTAGGCATTTTTCACTCCCAACACAGGATGGGATAACTCAGGGTCTGCACTTTGCAAAGTGAGCTAATTCTTTATCGACTTCTTTGACAACGTCCTATGTGAGGTTTGCTCCAGTATCTCCTCTGTTGCATCTCCGTGTGCTCAGTGGTTTCCACATGTTTTCAGTCAGATATTTCCACCAGTAAACAAACTTTCTGCACATACCTCTCAGCACATACATTTTATTGATATGCATATGTGTGCTCTACATACATCCACTAGCATACTAGGCAACTAGGGACATAAAAACAGATGTTGAAGATAAAATAAATGTAGTGGACGTTCTCTGCTTTCAACTGGGATCCCAGGAATGTTGCAACACTTCCCCCTGAGCTCACAGCTCCATCCTTCAGAGCCACTGATCTACCCACAGCTTTTCTTGGCAGGATGGCAGTTCTGAGCGTAGATACTTCCTACTGCTCACTGCTGTACTGTGCTGTTTAGGTGTCAGTCATAGTAGACACCTAGGACAGGCTTCTGGGATCAGAGTTATTCTGGATCAGAGGCTCCCCTAGCCCCCGATAGGACCCCTATGATGTTTTCACACAGACTCCTCCCACCAGGCCATCCACCTGGATCTCCTTAGCTATCCCAAACCCAGCTATAGATATATAGATAGATAGATAGATAGATAGATAGATAGATAGATAGATAGATAGATAGATAGACAGATAGACAGACAGACAGACAGACAGACAGGGCTCTTTTCTTACTTTATCCAGTTAAACTGGCCAGCATCATGTGCATACCAGGTAGGCATATCAAACTCTACTCGCTTTTAATTCATTCATTATTCTTGAGAGAGGGTTTTGCTGGCCGGATAGATTGGCCTAGTCTCAAACTTGTGATCTTTTTGCCTCGCCTCCTGAGTGCTTTGTGACAGGTACGCCTTACCACACCTGGTTTTCTCCTCACTTTAAATTAAGGATCTTGTATCTCAAGGTGGTTGTTGGCCACTGCTGGCCATCCCCAGGTGCACACTCTCCACCTTTGACTCCCGAGTTGTGTGTATTTCTCATGTCTTCTTCCCCCCTCAAATGTCCAGCACCCTGCCTGCTCCCTCATTCATACTGAACAGTTTCACTGAGTAAAACAACCAGAGAAAACGCCTCTCCCTAGAACAGAATCTACCACGCTTCCAGCACCCGAGGTCCTGCACAACACTGTTCCCTTTTGACAGGTGGCACTGTACCTGCTTCAAGTAGCAGCCTTTCTAGTGTACACGGTGGGCAGGGGACCGTGACACCAGACAGGGAAGGATGAGGAGATTAATGCACCACAGCAATTCTCATAACAGAAAGTGTCTGTTCTGGAGCATGTGGCCTAGACACCCATTAAGAGGAGAAACCCAGAGTTCTCCATGCTAATGCGATAGTTAGATGTGACCTAAGGGTTTAGCGAATGAGCTTCCCTTCCCAAGCATCTCTTTCTACAAAAGGTATTTGATCTCTGGTTCACCCCGAGAGGAAGTTTTGAAGTTACAAGCATGTGGCACCTTGGCCTAATTAGGAGAGAGTTTTAATATAATATTTTATTAATTCTTTGAGAATATCTTACATGCATATAACATATTTTTAATGATAGGCTTTCTCTAACTTTTCCTCCTAATCTCCTCGTAACCACCTCTCATCCCTCACACCCACGTCCCAACTTCGTGTCCACTTTGGATATCCAGTGAGTTCATTTTGTGCTGCCCAAATACACAAGGATATGGAGCCAAGTACAGGATCAAGTTTAACCTACCAGGGCCACACCCTTAAAGAAAACGGACTCTTTTTCCATGATAGCATAAACTGTCAATAGAATCTCAGATTTGTGGGGTAGCTTGTGAGCCCCTTGGGCGGGGATTTGCAAATCCCACTTTCTCTTCTTTATCCCTCCCCTAATCTTCAAAAGGACAAGTAGGTGATGTGTATAGTGGGTGGTGTCTTTAATTCCAGGACACAGGAGGCAGAGACAATGGATGTCCGTGAGTTTGAGGCCAATCTAGGCTACACAGTAAGTACCAGGGTAGCCAGACTGTGGAAAGAAAGAGAGAGAGAAAGAAAGAAAGAAAAGAGAAAGAAAGAAAGAAAAAAGGGAGAGAGGGAGAAAAGGAGGAAAGGAAGGAAGGAAGGAAGGAAGGAAGGAGACAAGATGGCTGCCATGTCCAACAGGCTCACTCTTACAGTAGCCCCAGCCTCTGTTGCTCAGACTGCCTATTTCATCTCTGCCCTTCTGAAACAGGCTCTAGATTCTCAGGTTAACATCACCTCAGAGAATCCCCCGACTCCCCAGTAAACCAAGCAGGACCCATCCCTTTATCATATCCTAGTCCCTCCATAAAGCTTGCTACTGCTAAGCCTTTATTGCTTATTTATTTATGTTCTGACAGTCTTGATTACTGGTTATAGGCTTCCCGAATCAGCCCTTTCCTGTGTCATTCAAAGCTGTGTCCCTAGTGCCGGGATTAGTGAAGCTTATTGGGTTCCCAATCAATAGTTATTGGCTGGTGAGATTATACATTTACTTCATTGGTTACCATGATACTTGGGGGAGTCTTTATACCTTTTCATCTGCTCTAGCCGATCCTGTTGGTGACCAGTTTAGTCTGTGATGCAGACAACTTTTAAGCAGACCACACCCACAGTGGTCCCTGCCGCGCTGTAGGTGTGACATCTTTGGTGCGGCTGCTTGTGGAGCCTTTCTTTCTGTCTCCCCCTTCCCACACCCATTCTTGTAGTTTCACAATAACACTCCTTGGCTATGCTGTTTGTCCTCTACTCAGTTGACTCTTTAAAATCTGACTAAGTGTCACTACCCTGCGAAACTAAATCCCCCAAAGAGTCCGCTGGGTTTCTGTCACAAAAATGATCCGCCTTCTGTTCTCTCCCAAACCATTCCCTCGTGCCTTATTCTGGCTTGTTTCAAAAGTATCCCATTTGGCCAGTTATTATCTTAAAAAAAAAATCAGTTCTTACTGAGCAACTACTATTCTCTGGGCATTTGAGGTACTAAGGGACAGAGTCGGAAACAAGCCAGATGAAAGTAAAGTTGATTCTCAAGAAGTAAAGCAGGAACTGGCAGATGGAAAGTTAAGTAAGCTGTGTGATACACTTAGAGGTTAAGAACACAGTGGAGTTGGCAAATTTGGGAGAGGTGTATATGGAGGCTCAGCAGGAGTGGGGGTGGGGCAGAGATGCTATATTGTCAGGGAAGGCATCACCATCACCAGCATGACATTTTGGTTAAACAGGAAGAAGCAAGGACCAAGCCATGTGGACACCAGGGATGAGCATTCTTGCCTGGAGGAACAGCAAACAGGACCTTTGATGTTGAGGCATGCTTGACCAGCTTTACAGAAAGCACACGAGAAGCAGGAGACAAAACAGAAGAGCAGAAGCCATGGGGTTATGACATGAACTTGGCTTTGCTTTGAGTAAGATGGGCAGTCAGGGGGTGCTGAGAAAAACGGTTCAACTAGACACACGGGTCTCTGAAGCCTCTGTGCTGCTGTCCTTTGATAGTTTAGGCCAAGGTGACTGCCCTCATTAGTTTAACAGTGACAAGCACAAGACTAGATCCCTCTATTGGGGACTAGATCCCCCCTCGACACCCAGTACAGTGACGGACCCCCACACGGCAGTGTTCACAGGCCTAGGGCAGTGAGTGGACCGAGTTGTCTGAAGAGAGAAGCCAGACCCTGTGCAGTCAGCACTCTTGTTTTTCTGGGACAGATGGAGCAGGGTTGTTTCCAGTGGACAAGCTTCGTTTTCTGGTTTTCCTAATTGTACTTCCCTGGGGCCACATTCTGAAGACAGCGTGGGTGTGTTGGCACAGAGGCCAACACAATCAAGTCTGATTGTGAAATGTGCTTTTGAATGACCTCTGCACACATGAAACGTGTTTAAAAAACAAAAGCCACATGTTTCTCTAAGGCAGGCTGCCCTAGGTAATCATGACCTCAAGACCACAGGTGCATCTTAGAACATAGTCAGAACATTCTGGAAACGAAAACAGGTCTCTGACTGTCAGAATCTATCTTTCTGGTTCTTATTTATTTATTTAACAGTACTGGGGCTTGATTCCAGGTCTGCAACATTCATAGCAACTGCTCTACCAGTGAGCTATATCCTCAGTCCTCTGGCTCTAATTTGAGGGAAAAACTAAGTAAGAAGTGGTGGCTTCTATACCTATAATTCCAACTCTTGTGTGGCTTAAACAGGAAGGTCACGAGTTCAAGATTAGCCTGGGTCTCATAGTGAGACCTTCTCTCGTATAAATGAATGAGAAACGAAGAAAGAAGTTGGAGAAGGTAGTTTAAAGTGTCTCTCTATCTCTCTTGGTGTGTGTGTGTGTGTGTGTGTGTGTGTGTGTGTGTGTGTGTGTGTGTGTGTGCTTGTGCACATATATGTGCATCCATGTGGAAGTCAGAAGTCAATGTAGGGTATTTCTTCTCTCTTTTCACTTTAGATATAGAATACAGATTTCTCTTGAATCCAGAGCTTGTAAATTTGGATAGCCTTGTCAGCCATCTTGCTCTGGGGATCCCATGTCTGCCTGCTGTGCAGGTGCCACACCCACTTGGCATTTCCATAAGTGCCCATTAACATAGGGTGGGAACTTCAGTCTATATGTTTGTTCAGCAAACATATCACCCAATGAGCCATCTCTCTGGCCCCATCATTTATTTCTTTTTAATAAAGGGAGATATTGAAGGATATAGAGTTGGAGGTGGGGCAGCAATCCTTAAACTCTGTAAATTTGGGGAATTATTTGGGCTTCTGGAGTTTTTGAAAGTCTCACTGAAATGAGATAATGGGCTTAAAATTCAGCCAGTAAGTGACCTCCAGGAAGGTTAGCTCCCTGAGCTGTTTGCCGGAACTGTGCACAGTTTAGGACTAACAGGCCTCTTACAAGGTCATGCTTCTCACCCAGTGGCATCAGGAACATTGTGTGGGTTCCGAGGACCATCCATAAAATGTCAGAACCAACATTCCTTTGGCAAACTTTAATCACATCAACATTACGTTTAGTTTTGATTTGGGGTAAATCTAATAGACTTTTTTATACACACTCAAACATTTGTTTTCAGATCAAGACAAAATAAAAACATTCGAGAACCTAAATATTTCCTTTTTTCCTACTGCTTTCTAAAGAGTTAACACTCCTTTAACTCCTAAGTATGGCAGGCATGCCAACCGTGTTAGACCTGGGGTATGATGGGCTATTGATGGCCAGGGAGCTAAAACAAAACCAGATCCAGAGTGTGAGCTGTCAGTTTAAGGCTGTCTGAGAAATAGGTTTCAGCAACAAGGGAAGTTTTACCTTTCTCTCTAAACAGGATTTCTTCCTTTACTGACTAGGGCCCTCCCAGGAAGAAAATGAGAGGTAACAGGTAACTTGACTCTTGAAACTTAAGGCAGACATAGCCAGCAAGGTGGGACCTGGTGCTGAGAAACAAGACAGAGACCTTGTGTGACACTGGACCCCAAGACTGTCGGAGAGACCACCTGCTCTTCCCTCCACCCTCAGCTTACCCTAAGCCAATCAGAAGCAGGAGGTAGCTGCTTTTGAGGGACTCAGTATGCTTTGAGGACAGGGAAACGTGCACCCCTAGGGAGTACTTGAGGCAGAGATGAACCCCTGGGACCAAGGCAGACACATTTACTACGGGGCAGGGCAACATCAGTATCTCAGGAACAGTTGCTGAATGAATGAATGAATGAATAGTCAATGTGTCAGTTGTAAGGCTTCATGGACCAAAGCTGCTGGGACAGAGCTAAGCATGAGAATTGACCCTGTGTTCTAGAGATGTCTCTTCTAGGTTGCCATAAGTTTGGCTTATTTTATTTTATTGGATATTTTTGTCTTAGTGCTGGGATTGAACCACATTAACTACGTGTCCTACAGTGAACTCCATTCCAACCTCCTGGCTCCCAGAAGCCTCCCTTTGCTGGAGGATAAGTAGAGAAGCCCGGACAAGGCTGTCCATTAGGAGGTACACTGAGAAAGAAGAGGTAAGAAACAGGTTTTCTTTTTCATTTGGAGAATCAAACCATCTATTGGTTTCATCTTCAGTTGATTGGCAATAGGCAAGGAATTCATTCATCCATCCATCCATCCATCCATCCATCCATTTATCCATCCATCCATCCATTTGTCCATCTATCCAGCAAATGTTTGTTGAGAAGCTACCACGTGCACTATTCTAGATGTTAGTGTTGGAATTCTGTAAACCCCACCCCTCAGTTACTTAGCAACAGCCAGGTATACCCCACCCCTCAATTACCCAGCAGTAGCCAGGTACGCTCCGCCCCAGTGAACTGACACTATAAAAGAAGCTGCTGGACCCCTCCTCTCTCTCTTGCTTTTGTGCTCTTGCAGCCTTGCTCTTCCATCCCTACCCCTCCTCTTCCCTTCCCTTCCTCCCTCCACATGCTCATGGCCGGCCTCTATTCCTCTCCCTCCCCCTCCCCTCTCTCTCTGCCTTTACCATCCTCTTAACTCTCCAATAACCTGAATAAACTCTATTCTGTACTATACCGTTGTGTGGCTGGTCCCTCAGGGGGAAAGGATTCCCAACATGGACCCCCCCAGGCATCTCCCTTGCCCTCAGACCTCACTGCACCTCTGTGGGCCATATGCCCCTCACTCTCTTCATCCTTCCCCTAACATTGGTGCCAAAACCCAGGACGTCATCTTTTCACAACATTGGTGTCCCGTGACTTTTCCTTTCAGTGACTTTTTCTTTCATTGGTGTCCCGTCATCTTTTCCTTACAGTTGGGACATAGCAACAGAGGAAAAACAAGATTCCCACGCCTTGTAAAGGACACATTCTGGAGGGGAAATCAGAGAAGAAACAATATCACAATGTCATCTCTAAAACGAAGTGACAGAAAACTTCTGTAAATCTCTGTGTCACTAAGGAAAAGAACACATTTATTTATTGTCTGGGTTTTTTTTTGTTTGTTTGTTTGTGTGTGTGTTTTTACAGTAAGGCATTTCTAACGTGTGTGAGGCATTATCACATACCTTTGTGGTTTATAACCACATTTCCCTGAGGGACGGTTAATTATGTGGAGCATCTTTTTAGACACTCGGAGGACTGGTTACTATTGATCAGCCATGCGCTCCTGCAGGGAGAAGATCACTTTTCTGTATTACGTTCTCATTGCTAAAACGTCTAACACAATAAAAATATTTATTAAATGGGGAGAGGCATTTTATTCCAACAGCCCACAGGCATGTTTCTGGATTCTTCTCAAATACTCAGAGGTCAGTATTACTGTACCCATTTTACAGATGGTGGTATTGAGATAGGCAAGGTAACTTGCTTCTAGTCACTTGGCCAGGCTAGAAAGCTCTGGAGCTAGTCCTCTGATGCTTGACTCCCCCTCTTACATCTCTGGCTTCTTTGTTTCCAACTCATTTCTTTCACTGAAAACTGGAGTCTCAGGTGAGTGAAGCCCACATACAAAAGCCAGATTTTCACACACCAGAATGGAGCATCTTTGAGGGGAAGACGGATGGGATGGAGCCTGGAGTAACGCCATGTTTTACAGAGCTGCAAGCACTTTGGCTTGTTAGTGGAGCGTTCATGTCCTAACTGCTTTTGTTTCCAAATCTATTATTTGAGTGAATGAAGACTCCTTCCCCTGACAGAAACGATTTTTATAAAAATCCTTTCCCCTGAATCCAGAGAATTGGCAGGACAGCCATCAAAAGCTTGCTTTGATGTTTCACAGAATGTGGGGCCAAATATCGATCTTTGCAGGACTTAGGGAAATATCTTGTGTATAGGAAAATATCTAAGTTGAAACGTATTAAGCCGATGTTGGCTTAATTCAAAATTATACCTAATTTAAAACAACTGTTTTCCCTTGGTCAACTGGCTAGTCTATCGGGTTTTAGTTACGACTAAGAGAGTTCAAAATCAAACTTGAGTTTTCTGCCGCCCCTGCCCCCTCCAAAAAAGCTATGCTTTATATTAACCAGGCTCTGGTGGGAAGCGGAGCTGCTAGGGAGCTGGCGCCTTTCTCTAACCCAGGGAAGATTATCAGCAGTTAGGCAAGGTTTCAGAGACTTGAAAAATTCTCCTTCAAACATGAGGAAAAAATTAAAGTTTTTCCTAAAGTTGTTCCTATTGGCAGATACTTCATATCCTGCTTGTACAGCCACAGATATGAACACGGGCACAGATGTGGGCATGGTTACAGTGTGGGCACCGCCGCAAATATGGGCGTGGCTACAAATGTGGGCGTGACTACACGTGTGGGCGTGGTCACAGATGTGAGCCTGGGTATAGATGGGGGCATGGATGACCCATTCTTTTCTGTGAGACAGGGTATTCTGTATGAATGCATGAGACATTGGATGAGTGTAGCTAAGCTTACTTATCTATTTTCCTTTGATGCGTCTTTGAGTTGCTTACAATTTTTAGACACCAAGAGTGAGGCAGTTGCTTCAACTACCAGCTGGGGCAGTGGGGTACCGGCTGGGGCAGTGGGGCACCGGCTGGGGCAGTGGGGCCTTCTAACAGTGCTGTGTTCTGCATGTTTCCACATTTGCAGTATGGGAGCCCTGACCACTAATAGTCCAGGATTGTGATGAACGTGACCAAGGTGAATCGAGGCCATCAAGTTACGAGTCCTGGTTTAATAGGACTAGCATGCTTTTGATAATGAATCTGAGAGCTTGCCCCTCCCCCTTTTAAGATTTATTTATTTAATGTATATGAGTACCCTGTAGCTGTCTTCAGACACACCAGAAAAGGGCATCAGACCTCATTACAGATGGTTGTGAGCCACCATATGGATGCTGGGAATTGAACTCAGGGCTTCTGGAAGAGCAGTCAGTGCTCTTAACTGCTGAGCCATCTCTCCAGCCATTTGTGTGTGAGTGCTTACAGGGGACGATCATCTGCAAGCCAGAAAGAAGCGTCCCTCATCAGATCCCAGCCATACCGTACCCTGTCCTTGTTCGTCTGCTCTGGAGAGTTGGGGGAATCTATTTATATTGAATAAGTCTTCTAGTAGATGACATCTTGTTTTGTCAACCCTATCACATTAATAGAAATAGACTATAGAGGTGGGGGGTGATGGGCTATTGGCCTTAAAGAGACAAGAAGAGACATAAATAAAATGAAAATATTTTATGCTTTGATCTGGGTACTTATATCGTGGCTATGAAGCTAAGCAAGCTTGTCAAGTTGTGCACTTAGGATTTGTAAGTTTTTCTGTATGTAAATTTTATTCAAACTTATAAAAGGGCCCCCTGACTTTTATATTTCCCAATGGACATTCCTTTTTAAAAGATGTAACCTTATTGTACACCCTGTGCTGTGCAGACTGCCTGGAAAGGAAAGTCTCCCATGCTCTTACCCAGCTATATGCATCCTGCATGCTACAATACTAACCTTCAAGGCAAGCCATGCCCGGTGTGTAACTGTCACATGACTGCTCTAGAGTCAGTCAGCTGCCCTGAGATTGCTTGAGGTTCTCCTCAAAAGAGCAGACTCATGCTTTGGGCTGTAAGCCTGGAGAAGGTCCTCACTGTATCGGGGAATCAACTACAGTTGTCTTGTTAAATGAACACATTGCTTTCTAAATATGTATTTTTATACCCATAGAATAATGCTGCTCTCAGTCTGGGGCAGAGAAGGTTTGTTTTGTTGTTGCTTTGTTTTTTAACCCCCAGTGGGTGATGGTCAAGACACAGATTCAAACAGGACAAAGTGCTAAGGATAAGTAACTGAATTCTTGGTCATTTTTCCCTTAAGCAATAACTCCAAGTATTTACAGCTCTAAGTGAAACATCTGTATTTCCCCCTCCAAGGTCCAAAGAGCACCACGGAAGATGAAATAGAAGGAACGGAAGTGGGAAGATGAGGAGAGCCATGTGAAGCCCTATCTTCAGGATGACATGGTATTCGTAAACTGGTAGCCATGGTTACCGGCACAAGAGAGGACCCACAATGCTCCATCATTGTAAAGGAGGGCCTCATAAGGCCTAGCCTTCCTTGCAGAGCTCTTGGCAGTTAACAGGGTATCAGGGGAGGGGAAGTCATTTCCTCCTGGCCACAGGTAAGTTGTCCAAACTTTGGTAAATATTCTCCCTCCAAGCTCATCTAAACAATACCAGTTAAACTCAGTAAGTCACAAGTGGGGGTGGGGGGTGGGGAGAAAAATGTCAGGAAAGTGGGAGAGGGACTGGTTGGAACGAACCTGGAGTTCAGAAAGGGGGACAATTATGTATGCATATGTATATATCATTGTCCTGCACAGACATACAAAGAGTTCATGATAAAATGCAAAGCGCCTATATTATCTGGATTTTTTGAACAGCTAAAGTCTTCATGCCCCTAAGAAGGCCCAAAACAAGGGAAGTTGGCATGTGTTATTATAGGTCCTGTTTTTGTGGAGTTAATTAACCACATGCAAAAACGTTTATGAAAAGTCTTGGTCATTTTTCCCCTTAAGCAATAACTACAAGTACTTACAGCTCACAGCGCTTACACTGATTTGTATGATACAAGTAATCAGGAGGTTATGGGTTTTGTTTTTTGTTTTTCAAACACTACCCATTTCATAGAAGGTGCTTGAACATCCTTCCATTTAGGTAGCCACTGGGTACTGGAGCCAATCACAGGAGGACACCAAGAAACAGTCCTGTTTATATGTGCATTTCAGGTAAAGACAATTCAGGAAAGCAAGGATCTGGCGCGGATCATGATCCACATCTGCACTTGCAGAATGCAGAACCCAATCTTTTATCCCACATTCCAGACTTGTCAGGAAAGCTGCTCAACTAAGAGGATGTGTGTGGGGGGAGGGGGGACACCACGGAGCAAGAGAAGGCTGCCAAGTGGCCAGGCAGCAACTGTCTGGAGCTTAGTGCCTGGGGTACCATCTCCTCTAGCTTCGCGGCTACCTACAAGCTATCCTGATCCTAGAAAGGGATCTAAAGAGAGGACTACTGCGCTGAGCCTAGGAGGCAGCCAACAGTTCCCGGAGAGGAGCCACAACAGCAGGGAGGCAGCGCCAACAACAACAGGAAGCTCGAAGCCACGCCCCTGCTCGTTGAGCGAGCGCAGGCCTGGAAGCCCGGGTTATTTGCTCCAAAGAGCCTTGAGCAGATGTTACATAAACAAAACCTCCACTGACTCCAATTCTCGGTCTGGCCTAAAATAGCCCCGGGGCTAGACTTTGTCATTCCTAGTGGTTCCCCATGTGTTCAAACTACTGCCCTCCCTGAACCATGTTTGTGGACACACTGGAGCCTCCTCAAGGGACCGCTTCCCGCAGGACCAACAGCAAGGCTCCTTTGCTGCCCCTGGTACCCAGACACAAGGCACCCCTCTAAGACCTCCCGTTGGCTGCAGGCTAAGGGACTTGACTCCTCTCTCCAGGAGGCAGGAAGTTGGGGGAGGGATGTTTAAAGAGTGTCGTCGTCATCGTCGTCGTCGTCGTCGTCGTCGTGTTCACCCCCCCCCCCCCCCCCCCCCCCCCGCTTCTCCAACTTCTCCCTGTCTACTCCTTTGTGTAAGGTAGAGACACCCCCCCCCCCCCAAAGCAAGCTTTCCAGGTGATGGCGGCAGATTTCCTTCTTGGGGTTTTTATTTGCGATTGATTTAAGATCGATGCCTGTACTCTTGACGGGCTGTGTGGTTGTACCAGTTTCCCAGACCCTGTTTGGGTTTCTGCTCCTTCGTGCGACAGAAAACCAGTCCAGGGCGAACATCTGGAGGCTTGAACATCTGTGTCCCAGCAAGGGGTCACTCCAGCCTTACCACTTCAGCATGGGTCCCTGGAAACTGTTAATTATCTTTTTCTCCCTGGCCGCTTGCCTCTCTCTAGAATCTTACAAACACATCTTTAAAAGAAAAAATAAAACAAAAACCAATAAAGCAGTATCTACGATTCAAACATACTGTTGCCGGACACTTACTATATCCTATACTATAGAAGGCATTTGATGAGTTCCCTTTTGTTTAGTTATCACTGAACTGCCCTGTGAAATTTGCAGTTATTACCTCCAGGAGACAGAAAATGGCAGGTCGGAAAAATCAATAGGACTTGTCAGAATTGCTTCAGCGGTGGGACAAGGCCCTGAGCTGGCAGCAACTGATTGTATCAAAGAACGTCTTCCAGGACTCATAGCTCCTCTTGGTTTTCTTTCTGCTCTTATGGTGCCTTCCTAATTAAGCACAGCAACCGGTACTGATTCTAATACGGAGACCCACACAGCCAACATGCTATTGATGTCATGCAAAAAAAAAAAAAAAAAAAAAAAAGTATGATGCATACTGGGGGGAATGTTGACATTATTTTTTTTTTCAGTACTTGTACGTTGAAAGAGGTCTTTGTGTTTCTCTGGGTTTCAGCCTCCCAGATGTTGTCTTCAGCCCTGAGCCTAAGTTCTGAGCCACCTAGAGGAGGGTTGAAACCATATGTAGATAAGAGAAGGGCTGAGAGGTCAGCTTTCAGGCTAGGGCCAGTGCCAAGCTGCAGGGAGCAGGTATCTCAATTGTCTCTTTGAGTCCAGAACCCTCCGGATGTTGGCTCTAGGATGGCCCACCCATCCCCTTAAAACTAAGGCAACTTGACTATTAGACGGAATCAAATAGCAATATATGGGGTGGGAGTGGGTGGACCCATGTGTTAGAACTTTTGGGGCCATAACCAGAATACCTAAGGGAAACATTTCAATGGAAGGATTCTTTTGGCTCACGGTTTCAAAGGGTTCAGTCCATGGTCACTTGGCTCTGTGTTTCTGGGCCTGTGGTGAAACTTGTGTCATGGTGGTAGATATGTGTAACCAGAAAGCAGTGGTGAGAAGGGATCTGGGGATTCGTCACAGTTCTCAAGAGCATGTCCATTTTGATCTACTTTTCCCAGACAGGTTCTATGTCCTAAGGTTTTTTGAACCCACCAGAATAACACTAGCGCTGGCGTCTAAGGAACCTCTGGGGGACCCTTCATACTCAAACAACTGCAGCCTACTTATGTTGGATTCTGTGCTTTTACTCTTTACTTATCCGTACATCCCCAACAGTCCTGAGATATCCACTATGTGTTGATACTAGGCTCTGGGGATGCAGAAATGAATTTTAAAATAGTGACTATGGCCCCCGACTTCCAGGAGCTGGAATTCTAGAGCGGGAGATGAAGAGAAAGCAGCCGTGGCAAAGGCTGAGGCAGATGCGCCTAGGAGCTTTGGGAGCCCAGCTCAAGTGCTGCTTTGGTCTGGGTGCTAAGCACTGGGAGTCATCTGTGTTGTGACTGAGGACGGGAAGGGCATGAATGTAGATACAGTGGTTGCCCAGGAGAGATTACTGGGTGCTCATCTTTTCACTGGAACCCCCTCCCTGTGCCCACTGGAGCTCTTTCTTTGGAAACCCCCATGCCCACAGGCACTCTTTCTTTGGAACCCTCTCCCACGCCCACGGGTGATCTTTCTTCTCTGGAAACCCCGTGTGCCCAAGACTCAGCTACAGTACCAAAGTACAGTGCCTAAGCTATAGTACCTAATACCACACCTGCCCTCCCCCACCACCCTTTACTCACGTCTCCCCAAAAGAGCATGCATGATTTATCTGATTGGAGAGTCAGGAGTTCAGAAGGGAAACTGAGACAGGGTGACTCAGCTGCTTTTCTGGGGTGGGTCACTCCCTTCTGAGATGGCTGTTGCTAGTAGGTACTGACTGTAGCTGCAGGAGTGAGTTCAGCACGGGGAGGGAGAGAACAAGCAAAGCACATTTGGTTAATGTATTGAAATATATTGAAAGCTATATCGGAGAACCTAGTCATTAGTATTTCCTGTTTTGATCTTCTTTGGCCTGATGCTCGAGGTAAGGAAGAAAGTAACTGGACACATTTGAACCAGAACATGGGTGACACTTCCGTGTGGCTCATAAGTGGATGGTGGGCATGCCGTCACCCCTCTAGCCTGACTGACAGGAATGTACAACTAATGTCTAAGACACGAATGTCTCTGCCTCCTGAGTGCTGGGATTAAAAGCCTGGGACACCCCACCCGCCATCATTGTGGCGTTTTCAAAACAATTTTTTTGTGGTCTCTAGTTTCATTCACTCTGTCCACATGCAGCCTCATTTATGTGCACACACATAAACATTGTAAGCTAGGATCTGCCTAGGAGAGAGAGATCACGTGATTTTTGTCTTTCTAACTCTTTTACCTCAATGTAATACTTTCCAGATCCATCTATTTTCCTCCAAAGCTCTGACACAGAAGGTGTTGGAGGCAGTATTGGCCAGTAGAGGGAGCTGTTTCAAAGAAATTTCACAAGCTGGAGGCCCATGGACAATCAACCAAGCAGGTGGTCCTATGTATGCTTTGGAAACTCCAACTGTTAACAGAATAGCTGGCTGTTCAAGCTCCGAGCCAGACCAAAGCTTGTGCAAGGTAGTATTCAGGATTTTGTGGGCTCCCCAGGATTTTACTTGCTGCTTAATCAGCAGAGCTTGGTCTGAACCTAGTGTGGCAGTTTCCAGTTTAAGCCTTTTGGATTCCCTCAGGCAGGTCCTGGCTCCAGGATGGTTTGGGAGCTGGCAAATTGTGCTGACCTTGCACACATACACACCAGCCAGCGTGCTCTTGATTCAAGTGTTTAGGGAGAGGTCCTGGGTCAAAGAAAGCCACAGCTCAGGTCACAGGGATGTTAGCAGTGGTGGGCTTTGGAAACAGTGACTAGGAAGGTGACACAATGGGGTTTGGCGGGGCTGGAGGGCTGGAGAGAAGCTTGGCAGATGAGTTCTGCTCCACAGCATCTACTCAAGGCCCTGTTGGGCCACCAAGCACATCTGTGATTCTAACTCCAGGGCGGTGGATTTCTGGCCAACCAGCCTGGCTGAACTGGTGAACTCGGGGTTCAGTGAGAGACCCGATCTTGAAAATTAAGATGAGAGATGACTGAGAAAGACACCTGGTATTGACCCTCTTGGTTTTGACATTTACAAGCACACATGTAGAATTCCACCTTCTAACACACACACACACACACACACACACACACACGGATAATGGACCCGAACTCACTGAAATGCATCTACCTCACCGTAGGCCTTGGTACTGGACTAAGATCAAATTCTGAATGACCACCAGTGTGATGAGACTTGTTAAATAAATTTCATGTTTAAGACAACTACTGAGATGTGGTGTACATCCAAAGCACTCAGAATCGGCATGGCTGAGTAGGCACGTGTTCCTGTATGTAGATTTCTCTTGAAGATGAGTTTTCATATGTATACATATCTACACACATATGGGATACATACATATATAAACACATACGTATATCTTAAAATATATATTATTTTAAGTGTGTGTGCACACATGTATACAGATGCCCACAGAGGTCAGAAACACTAGATCTCTCTGAAATGGACTGGGACCAGAACTAGGGTCCTCTGGAAGAACAGTATGCCCCTTAATTAATGCCCTCTCTCCAGCCCCAGCTGCCATCTTCAAATGTATCATGTCCAAGGACGCTGTGGATTTTGTGTGTGTTTGTGTAGAAGGCATACACCTGTCACCAGCCTTGACCCAGTGAGGCCAGGACCGATCATATCCAATTACACTGCAGCAGCAAAAGCTAGTTTTCTGTGCTCACCTGGGTGAACAGAGCTTGGCCAGTGTGGTTTTGTGCGTAAGCCTGGGAAAGGAATGGAGAGTCTGGTAAACAGTCAGCCTTTGTAGTCAGTCTCTGCTAGAAATATGACCCAGTTATTCTGTGGAAGGAGTCACTAGATCAGTGGTTCACAGCTTTCCCCATGCTACCTGTCATGGCGGGGTGACCTCCAACCATAAACTATTTCATTGCTACTTCATAACTATAATTTTGCTATGGTCATGAATCATAATGTAACTATGATATGTGACCCCCTCCCCCCAAAGGGATTGCAACTTACAGGCTGAGAACCACTGCAGTAGACAGTCAAGAAAATGTGTTTGGAGATAAAGGCACTGTGGATCTCCTAAGTTTCCAAAGTCCTAATGAACTTTGGTGACTTTATTTTTTCAAATTCTATGTTGTAGCGCACCACCCACCAGAGATAGTGGAAAAGAAAGGATATGATGGACGTGGGCCTGTTTGGAGAGGTTCTTTGGAGCAACTCCTACTGTGTTGTCTGGAAATCGGCAGTTCAGCTCACAGGTTAGCAGGCAGCGGCAGCTCGATCCGCTCGCAAACACTTCACGGACATACCAGTGGTCCAGTTTGGTAGAGTTGGGTTATCAGCATGATCTAGCAGAGATAGTCAGGCCTCACCCTGGCTTTGAATCAGCAGGAGGGACCAGGAGGAACACTAAGAGAAGTTCTTGGCTGTGCTTCTTGCAGGGAAATGAAGATCGGCGAAGATGTGAGACCCAGAAGCACTGCCCAGCTAGCTCTATAAGCCAGCCAAGCTCGGTCTCAGTCGCTCCATGGTGTTCTATTTGTACCCTCCAAACATCACGTGTCTCCTCCGTGCCTTGCCTCAGCACCTGTTTTGCCTCAGCCATGCTTCCAATCAGCCCAAATCTGAGGAGTCCCAACAAACGCAGCTCAACTATGCAATGTAAGGCGAACCAATACACGTTCATTGTTAGCAAAAAAATCTTTCATCACATGTCCTTTCACGTGCTTGCTTTAGCAGAACATCCTTTCACCTGTGTCTGCTTCAGCCAAATGTTCCTTCCTGAGTCTGCCTTAACCTTTCACCTGTGTCCACTTCAGCTAAACCTTCCTTCACACGTTTGCCCCAGCAAAACACCATCCAACTGACTTTCCAAAGAACCCTTAAGTTTCCCCTTCACCCTGCTCTTGAGTAGTACTCTCCTACCAAATTAAGTCACAGAAGACATAATAAAAGGCAATTCTTATGCTGTGCGCTAGAGCAGGTGTCTCTCTGGCTACTGTGGAGAGTGGGACCATTTGTGAGAACCACATGCCGTGCAGCGGTGCACAGAAACTGAAGTTGTCACAGAGAGAGAGTGAATGACATGTGGGTAGGATGTGATTCCAGTAAGACTAAACACATTGCTCCAACAGATAACAAAACAGGACAGAGAAATCGAGTGCTTTAAAAGCCTGGCAAAACCAAGTGACCCTGGGGGACTACAAGATGATAAAGCACTGAAACCATAGATTCTCCCTTGATCGGGAATCCACACCCAGTGTGGGAATGTCACTCCAGAAAGAGGGCCTAGTGACTCAAGCTCTGGATGGTGTTGTATTTGGAGCATGTCTTCCTTTCCTCTCCAGGATAATCAATTGGAAGAGAATTAGAAAGAACCTGACAGGGACATTAGCAACCATCAGAAAAATGCAATGAATAATGAAACAGGATGTTGGACGTGGACATTTTTCCATAGGTTCAGGATTTCTATAATGTACACATGCGTCTTTGCTTTGGTTTATCTTATCTACTTTGAACTCATAAATATTTAGCTTCATCTATAAATAACTCATCTAAAGCTTAGCAACCCCATGAAAGTAGTTATATGGCAGCATTGCAGGGGGGGGGGGGAAGCCGATTGTAAAAAGCTAATATGCCATTTTAACAAGCACTTTGCAAAAAAAAAAAAAAAAAAAGACAATTTGCAGCCCTGTGATTTCTGCCCCACCAAAGAACCTATACAGTGTTGACTTTGTACATTTTAAATGACAAATGCCTTATAGCACTTAGAGCTGTGCTATGGTGTATTCTGAAATTAAACAAAATTTTTGCCTAGAACCAACCAACTCTTTCACAGAAACTGTTCTTGGTTTCCACAAAGTTATGAAAAATAAATCGGAGGAATCTTCTATTACGGTTGTAAAAGCAGGCAAATAGCATTAAGGATAATATCCAAATCCTTTGTCGCCTCTTCCCTCTGTTTTCCTCCAGTGTGGGAACACTTAGCCACACAGGAAGACGTGGGTGGACTTGGAAAGTCGCTGAATTCTCTAATTTGAATCAATCCGAATTAAACACAAGCTGCTGCTGTATAAGCAAGTGAAGGAGAAACACGGTTACACCAAGCGGAGGTGGATGAGAAGTTGGCTCTGAGTTGCTCAGAAACCCGAGGAGAGGGAGTTTTCTGAGACAGAGAAGAGCTGATGCAGTCATGTTTCTAGCCCTTGCTCCTCACAGCTCTTGCTTCCCACCATCCTGCCTTAGAGCGCCGTTGGTTCTTTAAATGTCTGCAACACCAGGTTCAACAGACGGTTCTCTAACTGCCCCCCCCGACCCCCCCATGCCGCCCAGAGCAGCTCCACACTGCAAATGCTGCTTGGACCAGGTCTATGGAGTGTCTGCCTTTTCCCGCCTTCGGCTGTTCGCTCACCCCACTATAACTCTTAGGAGCTGGCTATTGTTCCTAATCACAAGGAAGTGGATAAGCTTCATTAAGATGTGAATTATGGTGCAGTTGCCCATGAGTTCAAGAGTAAATCAACAGTATGGACTAAGTAAGGTTAAGATGCAGGGCTAAACACTGACTGATGAAGATGCTGTGACCAGAGGCTCAAGGAAACATGGCTTTATATTAACCCAGGAGAAATGGTCCAGTGTTTGCTGAGATACTGCAGAACTCAAATAAGAACAAACTCGAGTGTTAGAGGTGCTTGTGGCACACATACCACTGAGATCTTCCAAGGAAGGCTTGGAAAAAAGCCAAGGGGAGTGAGGTTGCTAGGAAAGTTCTGACAGGGTCCCCCTTAGCCAGAGAGCCAGCCTGCCCAAAGCCATGCTCTCCCCAGATTGTGGACCCTCTCAGAGTGTCCAGCCATGCTTCCTCCTCACAACACTGGGTGGCACTGTGTCAGACTCCCATAGCGATTGGACTTCCTCTCTGTTCCCAGGTCCTTGTGACTGTCGTACCCCAGCTGTTGTTCAGTCCCAGTATCTGAAAACCCCACTTCCTATGTCAGCATGTACCTGTGGCAAAGCAGAGAGGAACTCTGAGGTCTCCATCTCCTACCCTCCACAGGCGGTCTCTTTTCCCTCCTTGGCCCTCACTCTCCTTGATCCAGGGTCTTAATTCACACACCAGCAGCCATCCCTAAGCACATGGACACTGTGACTTCCCACTCAGAGACACACTGGAGGTAGACCCGAGTCAGCCTCACACCAATATAGATCACAAGGAGGTAGTGTGTTACTCTGCACAAGGAGCGGGTAGCATCTTTCTCCTCACCAGCCCCCAGCAGGTGATTGTCTAGGTGTGGAGGTGAATGTCTCCCCTTCATCTCTGTATGGTTGTTCCCACTCCTTGCTCTCTGGACCTCAATTGCCCCGGAGGATGCTGGCCCTTGCTCTCCCCTCCTGCCTCGGTATTCATTGAATGGGCTCTTTTCTTGGGTTCTCTCCCTCCCACCTCCTTCAAGAAGATAGAAAGGTGCAAAATCACTTCCGTTTATTTCGAAGCCACCTGCAACGGTTTTTCCTGCAGGTGCAATGTTTTTTACCAGGAAGCTCGACTAGAGACAGCTCACATTCCTTATTCATCCTTAGTCTTCTCCATCAGATGTGTCTTTTGCACACATCTGCAAGAATGGCTGCGGGATGTCTTACTGGGTGTGTTTCCAAGGAGCTGAGAGAAATTTATGGAGGGGAAAAAATGCTATTCACTGGGACTTACTCTATGTCAAACATCCTGCTGAGTGCTTTACATATTTATTTCGTTTAATCCTTATTAACACCCTTAAGAGGTTGGTATGAATGGCTGTATTGAGCAAGTGAGGAAACCCAGGCTTAAGGAGGTAAGCAATTTGGCTCAGCAGAGTTCAGATGCTGTCTCACTCCAGAACTAGATGGAGCATCTCCTAATATGAGAGGGGGCTGGGGGGGACTCAGTCCACAGAACTGACTGCTGTTGCCAGAAATAGCAGGACAGACAGCAAGAATGGACAGATGGACTCGGGGGAGAATGATGCTCTTCTTTCTCTCTTTAAAGGATTCAACTACAGCTCCAAATTGAACTGGGAAGCAGATCTGAACGTCTGAGGTTGGTTGGCCTCATTTTAACCATGCGCCTAATAATCTGTCATCATT
Organism: Micromys minutus; assembly: GCF_963924665.1. Classification (NCBI taxonomy): domain Eukaryota; kingdom Metazoa; phylum Chordata; class Mammalia; order Rodentia; family Muridae; genus Micromys; species Micromys minutus. The sequence goes on from NC_137969.1 coordinate 130,623,949, forward strand.
TAAAGACCATTTCCTCCGCACCTGCACTCAGAGTGCATCCAGAGGCTGAGGCTTCGAGGGAGAATCAGAGTCCCTGCTCTGCGCCTGCTCAGCCACGTGTCCCACTTGCAGCCATGCGAGGCTTGCGGGTAGGATACCATGACTTCTGCAAGGTGTAAGGTGGGGACAGGAAGAGGGGAAGCAACCATGGTTTGCTGGTTGGCTTTCCTGGTATGTCGGCATTAGGGGTGACAGAGATAGAAATAAGAAAAAAAGACCGAAGTGTGGATTTGGTGTGATGTCTTTCATTGACTGCGGTAGAGACGTGGAGATGGACAGTTTCCATGGCTCTGTGCTTGGATGTTTTTCTACTCTTTTGAAGAAGTTTACAGACATCAAAACTCATACCCAGATGTTTAACACTGAATCTTGCTCTGACAGGTTAGGATTTTGGTGACAGGCTAGTGACAGACAGGATTTTTCTTTGTTCCCATTGTCTCGGTCCTTTTTGGGGAAAGCATTACATGAGTGAGGAGCTTTAGTTAAATAATTTAATATATGCATCTATATGGCTCTATATTGGGTCATAAATCAAAAACCCAAAAAAGGGGGCAGTGACATCCCACGTTTCCCATTTGCCTATCTTGTGTGCTGGGTGCCAGAACTCTGGTTCATTCTCCTTAGAGGTCCTGGGGTTTCTGGGGGCTCCAGTTACAATGCTGTCTTTTGAATTTCCCTCATCCAGCTTTGGGAACTGGGGACCTGCATTTGCTTTCAAGCGTCCTTACGGTACCTGTCCGCTTGTTCAGAATACTGGATTGGGAAAGAGAGAAATCTAAATCTATCTTTTAAGACTTCTGGCAATGGAGCCTGGAATCCAGCAGACCTGGATGAAATCCCAACTCCCCCACTGGTTAGCTGTTTCCCCTTGGATATGCTTTGCTTTTCGCTATGAGCCCCAGTTATTCATCTGTAAAATGGATACTGTCACGTATGTTCATGCTGCACTTGGGATGAAGTGGAGGTAGGCATGCAGAGCCTTCCGGCATGGGGGGATGTCCTGTACAGGACCAGTAGTACTATTAGGAGAAAAGGCAGCAAACATGTGCTGAGAACAGTCAATGCTTTGGAAACAGACTATAGAGTAGCAACTGTCAAGGGCTGGAGGTTCGAGGCCTGGGGCTGACTACTAATGGGCATGCCATGTATTTGGGAGTGACACAGTCATTCAGGAAATAGTCATAGGGTTGTAGAAATGTATGACTAAAAGCCCACTGAACTGTATGCTTTAGATGACTGCATTTTATGTATGTGTATTTACATCTTGAAGAATTTTTAATAAAAATTTATTATGCATCTAAAAGCTTGAACTCTGAAGCCAATTAATCTTGTGGAATCTCTCCCCCTCTCTGGATACACGAGAAGAAGAAGGAAATGTCAACTCACTGGAAGCCTCTGCCGCTTTCGAGGTAAATCATTTGTTCTGCTAAGACTGCACAATAAATGTCAAACTCAGTGCAGTTCATGGGAGCTGTAACATACAGCCCCCATCTTTCTGCATGAGGAGACTGAACGGTGTGGATTTATGGGCAGAAAGAACCAAGCAAGCTTTTCTAAGTCCAGAGTTTTTCTGTATCTTAGCTCGTCTGGGAGGTGGTCCAGATGGTAAGTGAGATGTCTTCCCTCCATCTGTGATGGGAAAACGGGAGCTGCAAATGGAAAAAGTCGGTCAGCTTAGCCGTGGATATTTTGATGTATCATAGTCATTGGTTTATGCTGAAAATGAGGACCACAGTGACAGCACACACATGTGCATGTGTCCGTGTCCCCATTACTCACACCATGGGAGGATGAGAATGAGGACGTCACTGAAGGGGAAACAGGGGACTTCGGGTTGAGTCAGTGAGTACTCTAAGACTGGAATGGATTAATCCTGGAATTCACTGCTTCCAAAGAATGACTGAAAATACACACAGTCACATCAGGCATAGTCACGGACAGGGCTGTCAGCACCACGTAGGGACAGTTTCAGGAGGAGTAGGCTACAAGATTCTCATAAAAAAATATTTCTTCACTGTTTGAGATGTCCATGTAGATCTGTGGCCTTTCACTTTGTTTCTCGAAATGATTAAATGCGCATGTTTTTAAAAAATCAAAGACTTTTGTCTTTGGTTTCTAATTTCTTTCAGATTTGTGGCTGGCCGGCATGCTCTGTGTGCCACTGCATTCTTCGGAGGATCTGAACTAATATCAAGTGAGGGGGGGAAAGTATCTTTTTCCCACCACATTAAAACATCAAGGATTTACTAGAAAAAAATGTGAGGTGTGTGTGTATGTATGTGTGTGCAAGCTAGTGAAAGGTACACATACGTGGCCAATGTGCCGCAGGCAGCATTGGATCTGTGGGGGACTGCCCTGCTGACTGACCTAGAGAATGAACTGAGTCCCTGCTCTGTAAAGAGCTTGCAACAGAGCAAGAGAAAGATGGAAAGGTTGTTAATATTTCAATAGGTAAATCACTAATTCCAGATAAGCGGTTGAGATCACCCACGCTGAGACTCTAATCAATGCCCCCTTGCCTCTCTCCCTTTTTCCCTGGCTTCGCTGTCTTCTTCCTTGTAAATAGGTCTTGCTATGTAGTCAGGGTTGCCCTTGAACTCGATCTTCCTGCCTCACCAAAGTGCTGGGCTTGCCGTTGTGTCTCACCAGGCTCAGCCAAAGATCTAGTGCAGCGCTGATCAAGCACTAGGCTTTGGGTATTATTTGGAGATCTCTTTGGCTGGTTCAGCTCGTCTTTAGTAAAAACAGATGTCTAGAAGGACAGATGCCAGCACTCTATAAATTATGACCTATCTTACCCACCATTTGTTTTGTTTGGTGTGTGTGTGTGTGTGTGTGTGTCTGTCTGTCTGTCTGTGTGGTGTGCATTGTGTATTCATGTGTGTGCATGTGTCTGCTGTGTGTGCATCTGTGTATGTCTGTGTGTGGTGTGCATTGTGTATGCAAGTCTCTGTGTTTGTTTTTTGTGTGATGTGCGTTGTGTGTGCATATGTGTGCATGTGTGTGTTGTGTATGTGTCTGTATATGTCTGTGTTGTGTGTGTATCTGTGTATGTCTGTGTGTATGTATGTGTATATGTTTGTGTCTGTTTATGTCTGTGTGTGCATGTCTGTGTGTGGTGTGTATATTGTGTGTGCATGTTTCTCTGTGTGTGTCTGTGTGTCTGTATGTATGCGTCTATGTGTGTGTTGTGTCTTTGTGTCTGTGTGTATGGTATGTGTATATATATGCGTGTATGTGTGTGTGGTGTGTGTTGTGTATGCATGTCTTTGTGTATGTTGTGTGTGTGTCTGTCTGTATGTGTCTGTATGTGTGTTGTGTCTGTGTTTGTGTGTGTGCATATGTGTGTGTGCAGAGGCCTGAGGAGGGTATCATGTGACCTCCTTTACCGCTCTTGCTCCCTACAACATCTTTCTTGAACCTGCAGCTCACAGCTTCAGCCTGACTAGACAGCCAGTGAGCTCGTGGTATCTGCTTATTTCTGTCACTGGAGTTACAGGCTTGTCTATAAGTTACCAGCCATGTCTAGCTTTTATGTGGGCCTTTGGGGTTCATATTCAAGACCTTATGATTATACAGCAAGTTCTTTTACCCCCTGGGCTATCCCCATAGGCACTTGTTTCTCTAAGTGCAGTTTGATTTGAAGAGAGGCCCAACTGCTCATTTCCATGTTGCAAGTCTGCTTGGCATAGTCAGGTTACTTCAACAGAGATGATATGTAGCCAGCAGAACCAAAAATATTTACTATCTGGACCTTTATAGGAAAGTCCACTGATCCCAGAGCTTGGGCATTTGCCGTGTGGTTTGCATGAGCACAGACTGTGGTGGTAAATCCAAGACCAGCCTAACACTTCCCACAAGCGCATTGGACTATTACATCACCCCTTGCAGACAGGCTAGGGCTGATAGCACAAAGCCATCATGACTCGTTTTTAAGACAGAGCTGTGCCGTGTAGCGCAGGCTGGCATCTAATCCACAATCCTCCTGCCAAGTCCTTAGATTACAGGGGACGAACCACCACATCCAGTTCCCATTATGATTATTCAAGGAGACAATGTGTAAAACTCTCAACACAGTGCTTGGCATAGCAAGTCGCTATTTTCCTCTCTCCTATTGTCCCTCTGTTTAGTGCCTGATTATTTGGACTTATTTATTGAGTAATTCCTAAACAATATTAGCATGTGTAGTTTAGATATGATCTAGGCAGGAAGACTATTACACATGAAGGGTTTCAAGATTCTTCAAGGGCTGTTGCCAGTTTCACATGCTGTTCGTCTTATTCGAAAGTGACATGAAACCAAAGCAAAGTGACTTTTGGAGAAAGAACAGCATCTGTTGGTTCCCATTAACTAGAAAGTCACTGGGTTAAATCTTTGGTACATGGTGAGCCCAGACACACAAACTACATCAAGAAGAATCTTCCCCCCTAACCCCGTGTGTGTGTGTGTGTGTGTGTGTGTGCATTGTGGGGGAGGTGGGGGATTAAAACTCAGGTTTCCCCCTTATGCTGCTGGACACTCATGTCTTTGCAATGAGCCAAAATGTAGCCCTTGGGGCAAATCCGAGCTGTGGCCTGTTTCAGTGCAGTGTGTGGGTTAAAGAGCATGTCTGTACTTTTACAGGTCATAAAAACTGTTGAAGAGAAGACTGTTCAACAAAAGGGATGGTTAATGGCAAAGCCAAGGATAATGTTCATCTGTTCCTTAAGACAGTAATAGTGGTGGTAGGAGGAGGAGGAAGAGAAGGGGAGGGAGAGGAGGACAACTCGTTGTTTAGCAGCTCAGGTCCAAATGGATCAAGCCTTGTTCACCGCTTCCACAAAAAGAATGCATGTTGCTTTGATGGGACCACGCCGTTTCCTGTGCTGCCTTCTGGAGTTTTTCTCTCGTGTCTGAGCACAAGCATAGTCAGTGGCCTTGCCAAGTCATTCTTGGGCTGCCGTGGCGTTCTTAACCTTCGTGAGTGTAATGCTCACCCCTCCACGTTCTGTTGGTCCTACCTGGGGACCGCTTTTGCTGGTTCCCCTCCCCCTGAGTCCTTCTTTCTCTGTCACTTTGAAGATAAGTCCTTTGCAATGTAGCCCTTGGGAGAAATTCTAGCTCTTCCAATATGGTCTTCGGGAAAAAACAAAGAAACAAAAGTCTATTTTTTTCTATCTCATATCTGGGTTTGAGGAGACAGATACATTGATAAATTTATTTTTTGAGACATTTGATCTACAGGAATCCTGGGTCTCCTGGTGATTTCTCCATCCAGAGCCCTGGGGACACCTGAGAACTGTTTCTATTCAAATTTAATACCCAAGGACTTTACCATGTAAGAAGGACGACTTTGAACCCCCACATTAGTAAGAGTAGTTCTGGGGTTCCAAAAAGTTTCTCCGCTCAGAGCTCACTTCAAGGACACAAATTCCTCATTGTTTCCTTTTTTTGCTCGTTTGTTTTTGCTTTTGCTTTTTGTTTTTTCATTTTTCTGAGGAAGGGCAGACTCATTTCCCTTCCCACTGCCCCTAAAGGCAGTGGCTTCATGCAGGGTATCGGCTCTTCCTTCTGTCCTGGACTAACCATTGCATCTGCGACAGCTTGGCTTGTGAGATCAGCTAATACTCTGGGCAGCCCCAAGCTTGAGTCTGTAAGTTATACTCTGGTCTCCAGTTTCATTTCATTTTCGGCTCATGGGATTTCCTCTTCATTCTTTTGAGCTCAGCTGGACATGTAGAGGGATGCTGGTTGGATTTTATACTGCTTTTACAGGTGCCTTCTAGCAGGAGGGTCTGTATCGTACTCGCCCCATATTGTCCCAAATGGAAATCCCATTAGGTCTGAGGACTCCCACGTGAGATCATCCGACCTTCATGACGACTCGGGCTAGCAAACACTGAATGAGATGTGTGTAGCGGTATACCTGGGTGAGTGCCCAGGAGAACACAGGCGAGCCTGTTGCCAGCATATGCTTTTAAGCATACAGAATGGATCCATTCCTTCTGTGTGGTGGGAAAGCAGTGGGGACAGCAGCTTGGATATGTGCTCCGGAGTCATAGCCACTAACTTTCAACTTGAATTCTTTGATGTCCTAAACCAGCAGCTCTGAGTTCATCACTGAACCCTTCTTTTATCAATATGCAAAACAGGGAGTCATTGAGAGGCAGGCAATGTGTGCAAAGGGCTGGCCCAGTGCAGCGTGCTCTATGCGTGCCAGCCCTGAACAGAGATGGTTTCAAGGACAGACCAGAGCTTATACCCTGGGTTCTGTACATGTCAGTCCAGGCAGAGTGAGAGGAAGAACCAGGCCACTTCAGTGCTCTCCATGGTCCTTCAGAATAATCAGACCCCCTCCCTGAACCAGAAAAGGAAACAGATGTGAAAGGGAAATTGGGTTCCTACCTTCTCAACTGAGGAAAATTTTGGACTGGACTTTACAGAGAGGAAAGCTGTAAAATTCTAAGAAAGGCTCTCTGAAAGGCAGAATGAGATAGTAATGAATTAAAGTGCGCTGGTCTTTAAATGAGACCTTTCGCAAAGGTCTTTAAATGAGACCTTTCGCAAAGGTCTTAAGGGTGGCGCTGGGGCTGGTGGAGCTCTAGTTGAAAGGGTGTTGGAAATTGAGCATAGGACCTTGTCCATCAGCCACCGTAGAGATGACAACAGGAGGCAGGCAAAGGTCTAACCTCGGCCATCTGAGAGCTACACACACCATTAGTCCTCTATCCAATTCCGGCAGGGGGGTGTAAGAACACCAGACACTTTCCTTCTTAGCTTCCGAAGCCAGAACATCTGCTCTGGAATAGAGAGCAAACAAAAAAAGACAACATGAGCTGATGTGACATGCCACAACGAGATAGGTTTCTTTCAGAGGCTGGAATAAGATTGTGAGACTTTGAGCATAATTTTTAAAGTATTTATCAAAGGGGCCAACAAGTACGGTGTGGTGTTTCTGAATGGGCCGGGAGCAGCGCGTGCAGATCAGCCGGGTGCTCCGTGGCCCGCTTCCTTCTGAAGGGTCTGGGCCCTGGGAAGTGTGTCCCTCACTCAGCAGCTTGAGAAGCACAGAGGTGATGATGGCCAGCTCTCAGCAACCCTCCACTTAAGTTTGTGAAAGACTGCCAACATTGGCAGGAGCGGTTATCTCTGGGCTTTGGACGAGGCTGGCATACGCCTCCATTGCACTCTAATTGAGCGCTTGCTACAGAGTTAAGCTAGGGCTTCCCCAACTCGATTTTCCCTGCTCTATCTGGGCACAAGTAGAAAGTCCATTACTACAACCTCTGCTTCCACGTAAACACAGCGAATCTTCTGGTTTGATTTTCTTCTTTGCATGACACTAGCGTCTCTGCATTGCGACAGTGTTGAGGAATGGCCAAAGGAGCAAGCTGAAAATAAGAATAGCGGGTTTTGCCTAAATATAGACAGAACCTATATTTATATTTATATTTATATTTATATTTATATTTATATTTATATTTATATTTATATTTATATTTATATTTATATTTATATTTATATTTATATTTATATTTATATTTATATTTATATTTATATTTATATTTATATTTATATTTATATTTATATTTATATTTATATTTATATTTATATTTATATTTATATTTATATTTATATTTATATTTATATTTATAATTTTTTATATTATTTATATTTACTTTGCCCAGGAGTGAGCTCTCCATTATGCAAGGTACAAAAGCCATCCTCAGAGCTTTTCTTATGAGGCAGATCCACACCATCCTAGATCTAGTGCAACCTTAAGATTTATAACTAAAAAACCAACATTTGTAACCAGGCATGGTGCTTATAACATTAATCCCACTTTGTATCCTGGGCTACAAAATGAATTCATGGCCAACAGGGCTACAATGTAAGACTCCATCTTCCAAAAGAAAAAAAAGTTCATGCAGTGTAGTTCAAATTTCTAAATGAACTTTGTGTATATGAACTTATTTGTTAAAGAATGGAAGTCAGTTTTCCAACTGTGGCAGATAGAAACAATTATAAACAATTATGACTGAAGAACGCTGGCAGAATAAAAGCGGGCAGGGTCTAGAGCACAAGTGAGAAAGGTCAGGTGGGAAAACAGAAAGTGGGCAGGAAAGGACATAAAACACAGCTGTATTCTGTAAAGTGTCAAAGTCGAGGAAAAAGAAAGAAGGCATTGCAAATAATGCTTTTATTAACTAGTTGAGATTTTAAAAAAAGATTTATTCTATTTATATGAGTACACTGTAGCTGTCTTCAGACACACCAGAAGAGGGCATCAGATCTCATTACAGATGGCTGTGAGCCACCATGTGGTTGCTGGGAATTGAACTCAGGACCTCTGGAAGAACAGCCAGTGCTCTTAACCACTGAGACATCCCTCCAGCCCCTAGTTGAGAATTTTAAACAATGTACTTTGGTTATATTCATTTCCCTTCCCCAGCTCCACCCAGATCCTCCCTCTCTACCTACTCGACATCCTGTAAAGTTAGAGATGACGTTGGTAACAATGGGCTGAGAATAGATATGCTGGTGCACAAGAGAATTTTTCATGGACACATAGTCTATTTGATTCTAGAACTGACCGATGTTAGACAGTTATGGAAGAAATCTTCCACAAGCACATGTGACTATTACGCACGGTGAAGATGCAGCAATATCAGCAAACTTGGGAGGTGAGAGATAGAGGAGAAGTACAAGTTGGAAAATTTTCTCATCTTTCGTAACCCCAGTCATTTGACACAGTGGAAAATTGAAACATGTGGCCTAAAAAAATAATGACTCTAACCTTTTCACATTTTCTATGACTTCTTTTCTTAACCTTTTTCCCCCAAGAGGGCATTTTAAGGAAATAACATCTCTTGTGTTAAAGATCATTGAACAAAAGGCCAACAACTTCTTCAGTTTACTGATATTAAACTCAAACAATAGTAGTGCGCACAAATAGGCTCATATTTCTGTAGAACTAGTTCTGTTTGAGTCTCTCTTTCACACTTTCAGTAGCATCCATCCATTTATCTATCTATCTATCTATCTATCTATCTATCTATCTATCTATCTACCTACCTACCTACCTACCTACCTACCTATCTATCTATCTATCTATCTATCTATCTATCTATCTATCTATCTATCTATCTATCCATCTATCCATCCACCCACCCACCCACCCACCCACCCATTCATCTATCTATCTATCTATCTATCTATCTATCTATCTATCTATCTATCTATCTATCTATCTACATATATAAAGAGATAGATTCTCTCCCCACCTTCTAACACCCAAGTTTACTGGCATCATCCAGTTTAATTTTTACAACACACCCATGAACTAGGAGACATTGTTGCCATTCTATAGACAAATGTGTTTCATTCTGAAATTCCTTTGGGAGCAGACAGAGGCTTTAACAGCAACAAGGGCACAGATTTGCAAAACACCTGATGAAAGCAATTAAAATGAATATCAATAATGTCTCTGAAAGTATAACCGAGGGCAGGGGCAGGGGCAAACCCTCCTAGTTCAGTAGGCTCTGGGGTCCAGAAAACTGGAAGCCACAGGCTTCTAGAAGTTAGGGATGGCTGGACTTTCCAGCCTTACCAAGGGGGTGATCCAGAGTCTACCCTGCAGGAGAAGACAGTAGAACAAAGCTCAGAAGGCCCTATGCCAAACCCTACATCATTAGCATATGCAAAACAAGTTGGCAAAGAAAAGGTTTGAAAACTCTCAGCAGGGGCAGCCAACTAAATTCAGTGTCACTGCCAAAGGCATAGAGCCACTCCAGAGCAGAGGGAGTAATCTGCCTCTTTAGGACACCCAAACACACACCCAGGGTGGAGCTTTACTTTGCTAACGAGGCATGTTACACTCAGAGTTATATCCAGAACGCCATGAAACAGATAGAGCACGTATGGAAAAGGAGGCAGAGGCTCTATGCAAATACTGAAAAGCTTGAGCCAAGGAACACAAGCTCCCGACACTTAGTATCCACTTAGTGTGCTGGGCCTCTGAGCTGCTCAGCTTCATCCTTCTGTACCTAGAGCGTTTCATCTTGACAAACTGTCCCTGCTTCCTTTGCAACCACCAGCCTGTTCATTTCTTTGTTCTGAGGCACAAGAGCCTGGAACCTCTATCTGGGGCTGCCTTCTGAACCCCACTAGCATACAGTATCACTCTTAGAGTAACACTCTAAGAAAGATAAACTTGGGGAAGGAGAAAAGTGTGTCAACTTTTTCCATAGTTATGTCAACATCAACCTTGCACCACTGGTAACAAGCAGTTCAGTGGGTGGTGTGAAGGAGAAAGAAGGATAAATGGGAGGAGGGGAGGAAGGAAAGAGGAGGGAAGAAAGGAAGAGAGGGAAGGAGAGAGGGAAGGAAAGGGGAGGGGGAAGGAAGGAAGGAAGAGCAGGAAGGAAGGAATGCCTTTATTGCCTCTCTTTTACAAAGATGCACACCCGTAGCATCTTTGGAGCATTCATACCCCTTTGCCACCTGGCGTGAGAAGCATGAAGTAGGAGGTTGAGCCCCATCCTGGATTCATAGCTGTGTGTGTGTGTGGGGGGTCATTATTTAGTCCAGGCTGGCCTCCAAATCACAATGCTTTATTTTCCCAGACCCTGGGATTATGGCTGTGTATCATTTTGATTACCTTGGGGGTGGGGAGAACATGCATGTGTGCTGTTATCCCCGCAAGCCAGCCATCTTGCTTTTTGAGGTTTTCACTGACCTGGAGCTCACCCAGGCTGGCTTGGAACTCACTGGGCAGAATGGCTGGCTGGTTGATGAACTTCTGGGAGATGTATGTTTCCACTTCCCCTGTTCTGGGTTTGTGAATATCCCATCCCCCTTGCCAGTTCATCTTTTTATATCAGTTCTAGGGCTCCTCATGCTTGCAATGGAAGTCCTTTACTAACGGAACCCCTGTCCGAAAGGACCATTTTCTTAAGCTGCTATTAACCCTGTTCATGAGGGTCTTGCTGTTGTGATGTAATCAGCTCCCAGCGGTCCCTCCTCTTAATACCATCACCTGGGGAAAGGAATTCAACGAATGAGTTTGAGAAGAAACTCACATTTAGGTCACTTCACCAACCCCAAAATGGGTGTTTACTACACATTGTTATTTGGTTTTATTAAATGATGAAGTCACTTAAAAAACTTGGGTACCATCTTCTGGGATCCTCTGAAGCCTTTGTGAAGAGGTCAGTGACCATCTTCCGGCTCCCAGGAAGCGATTTGCACTTGTATGTTTCGAGAGAGCAGGCAAAGACTGGGTGTGGCTTGGTTGTTCAACTGAGGCATTCGCCAAGGGCGTGAGGAAAAGCAGAGGTAACATTTCCACATGCGGCTGATGCCGTTCAGAACTCAATTATTGTCTAGCTGCTCATCGGAGCCTGCAGCAGGCTTTAAAGGCTGGGGGAGGGGGACTTCTATAGTCTGACATATGGGCACCAATTAGGTTTTTATGGGTCTAAGACATAAAATACTCACTGCTGGAGTCGGTTTCAAGTGGGGGGAAAAGGCAGAGTAATTTGTCTCTGAAGAAATGTGGGCGCGTTTGCCGCCACATCCTGTTTTGCACACTGCCCTGTGCCATGCCAGCTTGTTGTCTGGACAATTCTATTCTCAACAGTGGAGGGACATATGCCTGTAATTGTAGGGGAGGAAGGCGCTGGAGATAAGGTAGAAACTCTGAATGCAAAAGGAGCCTGGGGGGGGGGCTGTTTTCCAGCCCCATGTTCCAAAATATAACCCTTCCCCGCCCAAGCTCCCAGCCTCAGCAGAACTGATCAGAAGTCTGTGCCAACTTCTGCCACCGGCTCCAATCACATTTCAAGGGACACATCGACATCTGCTTTGTGTCTGTCCCCTCGGCTGCCCTGACTGGGCAAGTGCTGACCATCCAAAGGTTTTAAATTTACTTGTGTAAGCAAACATCTGGGGAGGGGAGGGCAGACTTGATCTTACCATGGCAGGGGTCTGGCCCAGTGGTCAGCGGAGAGTATTGTGAGAAAGAACTGAAAGCCCAAGATGATTTCCTGCTTTTTCAGTACCAACTCGGGTTGTGGGTTGCCTGCTTGGGCCTTGCCAGCCAACACAAAGAAAATCTGTGTTGCTTGCTTTAGGCAAAGAAAATTTTTGTGATGATCCTTTGACTAAAATTAGTTCCACCTTATGCTAATGACTGAATTCAGGCTTCATACAAAGTAGGCAAGGGTCCTATGGTCCATCTGTAGCCTAAATTTATATCCCTAAGTTTATTGACTTATCAATTTATTGACTTAACTCAACCTTCCTGATGCTGAGACCCTTTAATACCGTTCCTCGAGTTCTGGTGACCCTCCCAACTATAAAATTATTCCATTGCTACTTCTAACTGCAATTTTGCTACTGTCAAAAATCTGAATGTAAATATCCTTGCTTTTCCATGATCTTGGGCCACCCCTGTACAAGGGTCATTTGATCCTTGAGGGGGTTATAACCTATAGATTAGGAAATACTGCTTTAAATTCTTACTCAAATTCTTTAAACATGTGACCACTGGTGTCTTTGTCTATTAAGTCTCAGTTTTCCTCATCTGTGAAATGGGATTAGTAACATACAGCTTTGGGGGTTGAGAGAGGGTAAAATAATGTAACCCGTGTAGAACAGGGAGCGCACTGGCAGGAGAAGGGGGTGCTAGTGAGATGTAGGTGATCACACAAACACAGGGTCATGTTTGTGGAATCATGCTGGGTGCACTTCTGTGGCTCTTTCCAGAGATAGAGGCTCCTGCCTGCAGCATCTCTACACAGCTCAGGAGCCACCCAGGTGTCGGGTGACAAGACTATTTGGAGCCACTTTAAAGCCGGACATAGACAGCTCTCCCTGATGGCCAATCTGTTTCTCAGCCACAAAGAGGCCATTTAGATAACAAAGGCAAGTCAGAGATGCAGGTTGGCTGATAGCGTCCAGATGAGGCAGATTGGGGTGAAATAAAAGCCCCGAGCTGCCCATTCACGTCAGAGACACCTTCCTGTGAGAGGTGAGGTGGGCCTCAAACGTAATTCCCATATAAGGCAGCGGCTGGTCCCTGAGGCAGCAAGGAGCAGGGGAATTTGGAGACCTCTCTTGGATCTGCAGCCTCACTTTGCAGCCGAAGACACCCAGGTTGAGAGAGGGTGGCTTGTCCACCGGCCCACTGGGAGATGGAGACTGAACTCACTATAGAAACTCGGGTCTTCTACCTCAAAGCCCCACAGTACTTTCTCCAGTCTTTCTTGGGGTCAGTGAACAAGGCTAGAACCTGAGATCAGTAATATCATACAAGTCCCAGAGCAAAGAAGTTTCTGGAAGCAGAGATTCCTCAAGGAGAAAAGAAAAAGACCATTTCTGTTTTGTTTTGAGTTAAATGAAATGTAATTTCAAACACAGCCTTGATGTATGTTTATTAAAAGGAAATTTAAGCACTTATAAACTAAACAACACAAAAATTAAGAAACCCAGGTCTCTCATCAAATGAAGCCTCTTTCCTGACCCCCACTCACCTAGAGATGAACCTGCAAGTCCCCAGAGCATCCAGGTGTCTACCGTACAGATATGAGCTTCTGTTCCCTACGGGTGACATTGGACATTCCTACTGCTCAGTGAGATGTTTCTGTGTTTTCTTAATGATATAGTGTGTACATCTAGCACCCACACTTGTGGGTCTCTCACTGTTGTAACTGGCCCTCTGCCAGCCGAGAACGATGCCCCACACTGGTAATTCCATCCTCAAGAGGTTGAAGGAGGAGGACCTTGAGTTCAAAGCCAGCCCAGGTTACTCAGTGGGTTCCAGATCAGCGTGGACTACATACAAATCCTTGTTTGTTTTACGAACAAACAAACGACATTGTATTAAATTAAGCAGATCTACCATGTTTGGCTAGAACAGTAATTCTCAATCTGTAGATCCTGACCCATTTGGAGGCCCGAAGACCCTTTCACAGGGGTTGCTAAGACCACCTGCCTATCAGATATTATATTACCTTATGATTCATAACAGTAGCAAACTCTTATGTTACAAAGTAGCAACAACAATAATTTTATTATTGGAGATAGTCACATCATGAGGAACTGTATTAAAGGACCACAGCATTAGGAGGGTTTCGACCCACTGGACTGGATAAACAACTTTTTAACCAGCTCTCTAAAAGAGACACATGCCACTTAGCCGAGTTCCCACACGAATCCAAACAAGTTGTCAATAAGCATCGTGTTCAAACACTCTGGGCACCTGCTAGAGCCCACCTTCCACGAATATTCTAGCACTGGGTCATAGGACAAGTACGCCTCCAATCTTGGTAGATTTAATTAACTCCACTTTCAAAGCCTGGGTGCTTTTCCCACCGGGCATGCGGGCTAGTCTCCCCCTCTCTCATGCCCGTTAGCATTATCAAACTCACCTGCCCTGTTCTCCCTGTGCTGTTCTTGTATACTCGGGAATTCAGAGTAGCATTGAGTATCCGTTTGTTTGCTGAATAGTCAACATTATCGTGAACCAGCTGCTTTCATATATTGTCTCTTTTTCTGCCCCATTTTTTTGCTTCTCTTCCTTTTGGCTCACAGCAGTTCTTTATAAGTTAAATAAATTAGGTTTTGCCTAGAGTCTGAGTAGCATCTATTCATTTCCTACAACCACTTACTTATTCTCATAAAACAAATTCCTACTCATATTGGGAGGGTTTTCAGCTTTTCTCTTGTTCCATTGCCCCATGCATTCGCTCATGTGCTAGCACAATTCTGTTTTAATGCTACATAGACTTGTGTTTCATCCTAACTCATCCACAAATAAAGGTTTGCTTGCTTGTTTGTTTGTTTTAAAGGAAGCCTTAGTTGCAATCTCATAGAGACCTACTTTCTATGTATACATAAAGTCTGGAAGTGCACATTTCCAGTTCATCCTAAATCCAAACATGTCCCTGAGTTTCGGAACACATTGTAATGGAGTCATCAGCCTGGTAGCAACAGGGGCTACTATGGTGGGTGCTGGGAAAACTGAGCAACTCCTTGCAAGCATCCGGTCCCAGCAAATGTTACTACTGGTTTTTTAGGTCAAAGAAAAGCTGGTCTCTTTGAACATGAAAGGACAGAAGAGGGAGGCTCAGACTGATGAGACTATTTACCAGTCAGTGGGTCTCTGTCTCTTTTGCTTCAGTTTCCTAACTTTTACATGAGAACCTCAATAAGGCTGTGGACTCCGCTAACCCTGATGCTGCAAGACTCCCAATTAAATTTTACACTTGAGTTTTCATTATATCAGCCTCTGGTCACAATAAAAATTCTCTTAGGACAGCTGTGGAAATTTCTGATTCTCAGATCATGGCTTGAACAGAGAATTAAGGATTTTTGCTTCCTAAACATGCTCCAGTGCACTCCAGAGCATCCAGCCAACACCACAGGGCACTACAGAAGGACGTGCTTCTTTTCAGATTCAACCCGGTTCCCAGAGCGTGATTAATTGCAAAGCTACCAAGCGGCAGAGTTGCTTAGTGTCCACTTCCTGTAGGCAAAGAGTTTCTCGCTGCACGTAAGACAAACTCCACAGTCACTCTCATACCTGGGCTCATGTTTGAGGCTCTGTCTTCTGGGACCATACTCCTGATTTCTATTTTATGCCACAAAACATACACATCAGTATTTGAATTTAGAAAACTTAAAATACAGAATCATCACTTACCAATGGTCAGCCAGAATAGTCAGCTAGTTATCAAAACAGAAGGAATCTAAGCTTAAGAAAAAGGTGCTCCTCAGAGGACCCAGGTTGAATTACAGAAAGCTACCTGCAGCCATGCTGGCTTGTTAGAGCTTGCTGTGGTTAGTTTTAATTATCAGTTTGGCACAGTCTAAAATCACCTGGGGAGAGGGTCTGAATGAGGGGTTGTCTACATTGGGTTGCCCCTTGTGCATGTCTATGGATAATGTGTCTTGATTAAGTTAATCTATGTGGGAAGACCAAACCCACTGTGGGCAACACCATTCCCTAGACAGAGGGTCCTAAACTGTATAAGAATAGAGAAATAGAGCAAGCAAGCAAGCAAGCAAGCCTGCATGCATTCATTGCTCTTGCCTAGGATGTGATGTGACTTAGGTTCCAGCCACCTTCCCTTCTCTGCAAGTATCCTCTCCTTGAAGTAGAAACTGAGGTAAACCATTGCTCCCCCAGGTTGTCTCTTGTCTGGGTATTTTATTTCAGCAACAGAAGTGAAACCAGAACAAAGCTGGTGTGGAAAAAGTGTTCTGCGGAGTGAGCTACTCCAGGCGGCTAACTGCTGGTGGCTGTAAGCCTCTTCCCTGAAGATGACTTTCCAACTTCATCCATCAAAGTACCCTCTGTAGATAGAGGCTACCGATGAGCAGCCAGGAAGGGAGAATCGCTTGCAGGACCCAGCCGACATCAGAGTGAAGGGGGTGCATTGGTTTTTGGCCAAGAGGAAACATGGTGGCAACTGGCACTTGTACCAAGTGTTTCTTTCAGATTCAGAAACTTCATTCTAGAAATCGCCCATGAATAAAGATCTAGGAGCAACAAGGGAAACCGCCAATCCCTTCCTGCCTAACACCCAAAGGTGCCCTCTGCCTCTCCACATAGTGGCTTTGATGCCAGCCATGTTATCAGCACATCCTTGCTGAATGACACATATCAGATTGCCATCCTTGTGCAGAAAAAGTTTATGGGATCTATGAACTGTATGGAAGATACTCATTATCATTGTCATCATAATCATCATCATCACCGTCATCACCATCATCATCTTAACAACTTCACTTCTTATATACAAAGTCAGGATCTGGAGTCGTTTATTGGGTGTGAGAATAGAAAGGACCAGGAAAGCCTTAAATAGCAATTAAAGTTTCTCTTGAGATCCAGGTTGAAATTTCTTGACAAAAATTAAAATCCCTACTGAAGGATTCACACTACCATAAAAATAAAGTCAAGTAGAGCAACCCCATCCCTAGGTCTCTGGACACAGTTCAGAAACACACACCCCCAGTCCCCCTCCCGAGACTTACAGAATTGATGCTACCCTGAGCCCAGGATTTGTGGGTGAGCAGCTCCTCAGCGGTCAGTTCACGTGTGAGAACCACGGGGTGAGACTGACCCGAGTGTGACTTCCCACCCCCAGCCAGACACATTGAATCTCAGCCTTGGTTTTCCTGTCACTAGACAAACATGCAGAACTCATAAAGAGCCTGTCACCTAGTGCTTGAAAATGTCTTCATTTTCCTCTTTCTTTTCTCAGCCACTGCTCAAGACCCGGTGATTATGTGTTTGTTACCTCGTGCCTTGCTCCCTTGCCCAAGCCAGTTTTGAACACCTGGGCTCAAGTGATCCTGAGACATCAGCCTCCGGAGCAGCTGGGTTTACATAGGGTCACTACCACATCCAACTTGTGTGGGCTAGTGTTTTTAACAAACTTGAAATAGCAAACCCCACAGGAAATAGTCACTGACAGGGTCACTGGCTGCCCCACAGGTGATATTTCTCCTAACATCCACACTGTGCCAACCTTTCACCAGGCATGGGCATGCCCCTCGGCACACAACACCTTAATGCCCAACCCCACGTCGGGAGCTGAGTGTGAGGTATAACTGCCGCTATGGGGGGACCAAAGTTCAGAGAACTTAAGTGTCTTCTCCAGACTGGGCAGCCATCAAAGGGCAGAACATAGGCTTAGAACTAGGTTTTCAACTCCTGGAGTCTGAGTTCTTAGTCATCCAGGTGGCTTCAGGAGAGTAAGAGACGGAATATGGTCTCGCGGGTCATGAATTTCAAAGACAAGGTCTCTGTTTGACAAACATGATTTGCAACCAACCCATGATGATAAATTGCATCACCTCAAGCCTGAGGCTCTAGTCCCAGAAAAGGAGACAAACTCTCGGCAGAGGCCCACGGATGGGTGTTGGCTGTGTCTCCATCCTTCTCAGGGGTAACGACCTGGGAGGCAGGAGCTTGTCAACTGTCAGTGTCACTGGACCTGGCACTCTTGGGAGGTACCCGAGACGTATGAGTGAGTCATAGAGAGTAATTCCAAATAGCCCTGGAGGAAGGGCAAGCCGAGGCCAGTGAGACACAGGTCCTTTGTGCCTGCTGGCATGGAAGGGACACTGACTGTATTCTCCTAGAGAGCCCAAGCCACAGGAGCAGAAAGAGGAGCAGCCGTCTGAAGGCCAAGGAAGAGACGTAGCTTCCCCTACATTTCTCAACCTGGAGTGTGGCCTTTGACAGGCGCAGGAGGACATCAAAGATTAAATTTATCCACATATAGATATGCATGGATTTGTCTTAAAAATAATCATCTCCTTAAAAAAAAATCAATAACCTTACATGATAAAGGATTATCTGTTCTCTCATAACCCAGAGCCTGGAGTCCACTTGATGGTCAGAGGCTGGGCAAGGCTATCAAAGCTGAGTTTATTGCCATTCTCTATATGTTAGCTGTGTTCCTATCCCTCACGGAAGCAAATGCCCGCAGAATCCCTAGATCTCACATCTAACTCTCTTCGTCAAGAGGAGGATATTACTACCCATTCTGTTAGCTTTTCTCCAAAGTAAACTTTTTCCAGAAGCCCTCCTTTCAAACTTGATATCTCATTAGCCAAAGTTGGGCTCTGGGGTTGGAGGTAGACAGAATAATTAATGTAAACCACCAGAATCTACCAACCAGGAGAAAATCTGGAACCCAAAGTCAGAAAGGGCCAGATTGTGAAGATGTTGCATAGGCTCTGTTTAGCAGGGCAGGTGTGTATAACAGCACCCCCTTGTTCTTCCTTAATACCCTTATTCGGGTACCGCTGACATATTGAAATCTTTCACCAGTCTAAAATGTACAATTTGGTGAGTTTTGACTTGAGTAGCTATACTTCTGAAGCCATCCTTTACAATTACACTTAATAAAAACAACCATGAGCCCCGAACCCCTGCCTTGTGTAGCTGACTTCCTATCCGGTAGATTAGCTTGCATCTCCTAGAATTATGTGAGTGAATATGCGTGTGGTATATGTGTGACCTCTCTCTTCGTCTTTCCGTTTTTGCTCAGCAAAATTGTTTTCATATTTGCTCAGGTTTGGGGGTTCTGACAGTTCATTGTCCTTATTGCACGGTGGTACACTGTTGTGTGGCTGTGCTACAATTTATCCCTTCGCCTGGACATTTGGCTTGTCTCTAAAGCTGAAAACAAAAACCAAAGCAAAAATCTTTCATGAACAATCAGATAGAACATGTATGAACATCACACATGGGAAGATACCTACAGTACCCCTGACTGTACCTCTTGGAGGAATGTCTGGGTTCACTGTGGGAACAGGTTTAGCCTTGTCAGAACTGTTATACTTTCTTTCCCAGGTTGTTACACCATTTAAGCCACACCAGCTGTGTTCCAGTTTCCAGCTGTTCTGTATCCCCACTTAGCAGGGCAGGTGTCTTAGTTCATGTCCTTGTGGGTCAACAAGTCCCTTTAATAATAAATGCTCTGCAGCCTTCCCTCTAGTATCCTAAAGCAAACTTGAATATTATATTTGTCTGTAACCTATCTTTCTCTTTGAAGAGCCAACCCAACATAATGATGCCCTAACTGTGCAATAAAAGAAAAATAGAATTAAGATGGTTTCTAATGGTATGTGTCTTAGTGTTTGCTTAAATAAGAGACCTCTGCTCAACCCTCAGCTGAACGACTGGGAGGCTTGGTGACAGTGCAGACGGACACATGCACACTTGGTCACAGACACCAGAGGCAGCCTTCCCACCAGCAATGTGATCCCCCCCATAGTGACCATCAGTACACCAGACAAAAGACAATGGCAGCACACCCGTCCTCAACTACCATCATAATTCCATGTGTGTTGTTTCTGTATCTGTGTAGGAGAATGTCCTTGGGACTAGGAAAGATAAATTGAAACAATGAGAGGCAAATTATTATGGTGACTGTAATTAAAGCTCAAATACTTCAGCCATCCATCCAGCCAGACTGACTGAAAAACAGAGACAAGAGAATGGTCTGACCCTTGGTATGTCCTCACTGTTGAGATCCAACCCAGACGGGAAGTTACGCAGTCACAGTTCCTTGCTAGGGGTCAGGAGAACAGCCAGGTCTTCTCCCCGTGCCTCTGCTTCCCTCCTCCTGGTGGCTGCTGGGATCTACAGCTTGCCTGCCTGTGATTTGACTCTCCAACTAATTAAATGGTCATCTAGCTTCTGGGTCAACTGTCAAATCCTTTTATTCCAGCACTGGCTCTCCGGTGCTTCTTTTACAGAAGAACAGTGCTGTGCACAAGATGTCTGCAGCAGTCAGGGAGAAGCTCTCGATCCTGAGAACTGCCTTTCTGCACATTCAGGGTCTCCGCAGCACAGTGCAGGCAGCAATGGCTGTTGCTCCCAAGCCCCTGGCACACAGCTTGCCCTCAGGCTACAAGTGGTTGTGGTGACCAGGTCCCGGGAATTATATTGTTGGGAAACACCTCTATGGGCACCTGAAATATGCTAAACTTTCCCCCAAACATTACCCGACACAGAAAGTTCCAGAAGCTGGAACAAGGCAAAGTGCAGCTGGAATAAATCTCTCCTTCTTCTGCTGCAGGATGAAGCTGTTTCACTCGGGTGCTAACACCAGGCAAACAGGTAGATGTACGGGTGACATGATACTCCTCATAGATCTCTGGACTGGGTTTACTGACTAGAGCTAGGCTGCTCAGGGAGGCTGGCTGGACAGTGAGGCAGACTTCCCAAGGGAGGAGACGACCACACTGGGCTGGGCTGTGTGGCCCTGCCAGTTCCTGAGAGGCAGCACCAGTACACAAAGCTTGGGGACAGTTGCTGGATGAGGCTTGTAGAGGTCTATCTAAATCAGTGGTTCTCGACCTTCCTAGGCTGTGACCCCTTCATACAGTTCCTCAAGCTGTGGTGATTCCCACCCCAACCATAACAGTACTTTCACTGCTACCTCCTAACTGTAATTTTGTGACTGCTGTGAATTGTAATGCAACTATTTTTGGAGACAGAGGCTTGCCGATGTGGTTTGTGACCTACAGTTTGAAAACCACTAATCTAAATTCTGTGCTTGTCTCTCTGATGGGTTTTGTATTTTCTCAGACCCACTGCCTACCAGGTACCAATCTTTTAAGCCTACACTCCCTGTAACAGCTGTTCTCCCTCCTCTCTTCTCTCTCCTCTCCTCTCCTTTCTTTTTTCTTTCCTTCCCTCTGTTCTCTCTCTCTCTCTCCCTCTCCTCCTCCCTTTCCCTCTCCCCCCTCCCTCTTTCCGTCCGTATATCTGTGGGGTCTATGCACTCTATGAGCACATGCATGAAATGGCATGCTTGTTGTAGTCAGATGACAAGTTGTGGGAGCTGGTTCTCTTTCCATGGTGTTGGTTCTAGGAATGCACCTCTCTGGCAGCAACAGCACTTCCCCATGGAGCCATCTTGCTGGTTTGCATTTCACCACACCTCCTTGCAAGAACAAATACTGAGAAGTTGGCTCAGATCAACTTCTTATGAAAGCCCCAGTTTACCATTTCCCTGACATTACCACAAACCATCTCTGCCTAAAACACTGTGCAGAACAAAATAAAGTCTTTACTCTGGTTTAAACTGGAGTTCATTATACAACCTGTTAATTTTCTTACCATATAGAACACATGGGCTGTCATAGCCAGGAATTCCAGACTCTTTAACCGCCCCAGGGCTGCCCTAGACACTTTGCCTGCAACAGCCTTTACAAATGATCATTTACCCCTTAGACAAGCTGTCTTGATTAATTTATGATCTGAGACGTTATTAATTTATTGCTTAGCTTTGTGTAGTGACTTGTCTTAATAAGGCCAGCAATTAATCACAGATCTCTGCTCTGAGTCCCAATTTAACTTCCTTTTATGGTTTTACACATATGCATGAATTTGAAACAATAGAACAACCTAAAAGGATATATGAAACCTCAAATTGGTCTTTTATATGTTCAAAGAGGGCAGCAAACCCAATTTAAAAGGGAATCTTTTCATCTAATTAGAAATGGCTGCGGCTAAGCTCCATGTACTAGCAGGCCCTGGGGCTGGCTTGCAGCGTGTACAAGGAGAGGCAGAAAAGCCAAGTACTGAGACCAAGCCATTGAGTAGGCTGATCCTGAATCTACTTCCAGCGGACAAACAAGCAGAAAGCCAGCAAAGGCACAGAAGTTAAAGAACAAAGTGTCAGCAAAGGCACACACACTAAAGAGCAGAATTTCAACTGAATGCTCTTTCTTGTGCAGTCTCTGCTTTTGTTTACAAAGTTGAAGGAAGGGAACCTTGGCAAGCCCAATCATTTCAACCTTAAATGGCTTTTTACAAATGCTATACCCTTTAAACCAGCTCTAGATGCATCGTGATCGATGTGAGATCATTATGTGAACGGAATAAAACATTCAGAGGACTGATGTCCTCTTAGAAGATGTCAACAATCTTGCTGTGGAGTCAAACCATAGAAACTCCCATGACTGTCTCAGGCACACAGACAGACACAGCACCCAAGTGCACACTAATGCTTGAGCCTCATTTCCAGCTAGTTCTAGGTTCTGCAGTGAGCAGAGCTCAATTGTGTCTCCCCACGATTTGTAGACAGAAGTTCCAACTTTCAGTACTTGAAATCAAGGCTATACTTGGAGCCAGGATCTTTGTGGGAATGATAAAGGTAACAAGTCGGCATTAGCACAAGCCCTGGTCGAATATGGCTTGCCTTTATCCTCCGAGGAGAGGGCAGATGGAATGATCCTGAAGCCTCAGAAATCACACTGATCTTAGACATCCAGCATCCAGAGCCACAGGAAATCAATTTTTATGTCTTAAACAGCCTAGCTTGTGCAATTTTGGGATCCCTAGCAAACTAAAATATCCTGTTTCATATGGGTCTTATATTTACGATTGAAACTCAGGAGGACTATGGTTAGAGGTGGGAAAGCATATGTTTCTGCTGAGTAGGTGTCATCTGAGAGCCACAGGGAACACACTCCTAGCTGTAATGTACTTAATACTGGCTACAGTGGCTCAGTCAATGGCTAGGTAGAAGTCAGACTGGTAAGTTGGGCTTTCCCTTTATAGGTCAAGAGGAGAAAACTGTGTATGAGATCAGACACCCTCTTAGTTTCCTACCCAGAAAAATGAGTCAGCACAATAAAAATGGGCTCCTGAAGGGAAAATGTAACTTGATGATCTGAACAACAACAACATCTCTCTCTCTCTCTCTCTCTCTATATATATATATATATATATATATATATATATTATATATATTATATATATTATATATATATATAATCCTAGTCTACTTTGATTGTAATACACCATTGTAATAAACATTCTTCACAATGTTCACATCTGTATAGAGAAAAGTTAATGGGCCTTCTCAAAAAAATTCAGCACCTCTTTTTCTCCACGTAGTGATTCAGGAATCCAGGACCCCTCTGTCTTATGATTCTGTCATCTCAGCATGGGGCTGTCTGGTCACTGTGGCCAAGGGTAGAGAGAAGGGAGAGGGAGAGGGAGGAAGGGGAGGAACAGAAATGGAGGTGGAGAGGGAGAAGGAGGGGGAGGAGAGAGAGAGAGCACATATATGAACACTCTATTTTTTAATTGCTTAGCCCAGATGTGACAGGAAGATTTACTGTCTAGTGCTGAAAGAAGCCAGGAGGCGTCTTGGAGCCCATGGACATCCTGATGGCTTAGATGTCCTGTCCCGCCTCTTGTACATTTTCATTCCTCACAAATCCAATGGTAAGAACTTACATAGCACATCTTACTTCAGCTTTGTCTTCTACCTATAGAGACTGAGACTTGGGGGCCATGTGGCTCATTGTTATGTAAATGACAGAACCAGCTGGGAATTTTTATCTGCTCTTCAATGTCTAAATTTGATGGGAAAATTTTCACCTTCAAAATCCTTATCTTTAGTTTTATTTGATTTCTGAATCACTCTGAAAATTGAGAGAAGAAAGAGTGGTCAGCATCCTGTAACACTTGAAGAGATATAGGTACAGATGTCTGGTTTTAAGATGTGGCATCAGACTTATTTTAAAGTTAAAATATTATGGAAATAGACCTTGCCTGCTGTGTTCTTTGCCTAACAGGAAGATGTTAAGGCACCTCACATACCTCAAACAAATTTTCTTCAAATGTCAAGGAAGCAGATCATGAAGTAAATGTGATATCATACAGCTTTCCTGATGGAATTTTCACAAACACCCCAGAAAAAAAGACACTGCACCTAAGATAATGTGTGGCTCATAAACTCTGGACTGTGTGATGCTGGAGGGTCAGCATAGGTCTGCAAAAAAAATACTGGAGCCAGGAAAGGTCACTGACCCCAAACAAATCAGAGCCTGGCCTTCCCCTCATAGCTGACATTGCTTCTTTGGTCCAATTGCACTGTGATGGATGAACATTTTTAAATCATTACCATCTCTGAAAGATGCTCTTTGGGTTGGGCCCAAGACCTACTCAGCCCTTTGGTTTAAACACCCAATAATGTCAGCATCACAGGGACTTGACTTTGCAAGAATTATTGAGAGGCACGTTCAGATGACTCAGTGCACAGTGTTTCTGACCTAGGCGACTCGCCCTTGATTTGACCTTGTCTTCAAGAACCTTCCCAGAGACAATAGGGAAACCTCAAATATTCAGACTAATTGTGTGGTGGGGAAGGATAGAAACCAGATGAAAGTAATGGAAAGTCTGTGTTATAAAAGAGAGTAATAAGGACCATCCCGTTTTCTCCAGCTGCCTTCAAACGGGGAGTGTCATATTAGAAGGCAAAGGCTAGATGCATGCTTGCAAAGACCCGTTGTTGTATCCGTACCACTCAGTGTTGAGGTCTTATTTGCAGTGATTTGAAGAAAAATGAGAGAAGCCAGAAGGGTAGGGTGATTGCATCACAGGATCAGAAGTAGTCGGCTTTTAGTGCTTTAGATCATTTAATGCCTACACTTTCAGTTAATCTTTCTTTAGTAAAAATGATGCTGGGATGTATTTTTAATCATGTAAACACTTTGCCAGAATACTTGAAAATTTTTCACTCATCTTGGAATCTAATAGTGTTGGGCTACTGTCTCTAGAGACTTATGATTCCCAATCAGAAAGTGATGGGTTGCTAATCATGTGTATATTAGTGTCTGATGCTCTGGAAGTTGTAGGGTGACTTATAAGACTTCAAGGGTATGATCAATCAGACTTCAGTTCCTAACCTGGTCACACCACAGCAGTGTGAGAACTTGGATAAGTCACATGACATCTCTTCATCTTTCACTCTTTCCTTATAAATAAAAGGGGGCACACCAAGAGCAAAACCCAACTTCTTAAATCTGTGTAAGTTTGTGCATAAGAGTGAGGACACTTCATGATGCATGTAAAGAGATCAAAGTGCCAGCTCAGTATTCTGTCCTTACCTGCCTTGCTTGAGATAGAGTCTTTTGTAATTTACTGTACTTACCCCAGATTAGCTGCCCTACAAGTTTCTGGACATTCCCCTGCTTCCACTACTCATGTCACCATAGGACAGATGGGATTACAGATTTACAGATGCCTACTCCCTCATCCTCCTTTATGTAGGCTCAGATGATCTGAACTCAGGTTCTTACACATGCATGTGAACCTCTCACCTACCCATGTTTCTTGAAGTTAACACAGTATGTAAGATGTAAATGTGAAGTGATTGGCACAGAGTGCAAACTCAGGGAGAATTAGTCATTAATATCATCAATATTATTATTAGTAAGTGAATACCTGACTATCTTCTGGAACTGACCTGGCCCTGTTAAGTGAGGCCAGTTTTTAGAATGTCACATGTAAAGTGTTGGGATGTTTTGCCTGGTTTTATAATTCTGCAAAAGCCAAGGAACAAAAGCTTTCCGGGCCTCCTTGGGTCTGAACGATGCCATACGAGAGATCTTCACACAGCTCAACACACAGCAGAAACACTTGGAAAATTGCAGACAGATGGGAAATACAGAACATTCTCATATCTCAGCTATCGGCAGACTCTCAAGGGAACTTAGACACTGTCTGGCATGATTTAATCCTTGAGGAAATTAATGTCCAATTGTCTGAAATGACAATAGACAGTGGAGTTAAGGAAGAGAAGGGTCAAGTGAAGATTGAGTCTGTGTTTAAGGTTATAATTCGCTATAATTCTTTACCTTTAAGTAACAGCACACTAAATGGTTAAGTTAATGTTCTTCCCATGGCTGAGATACATAAGCACCTATCTGTCACCAAACGTGGAGTAGTGGTCAACTTGGTGATGCAGTTGGGTTTTCTGTAGTGCTCAGCACAGTTCATTACATGGAGCACCCCCGCACATGTTTTTTTTAGCATCTTCCTTCCTCCACCATCCCCAACCATCAGTGACCTCAGACCATGTATTGTTATGACCTACACTCCTAGCTCTTGATGCTTCTCTACCAAGTTTCACTTTTTCCCTTGTTGTTGTTGTTGTTGTGATCTGGGTGTTTCTACTCCACCTTTGATCATTCAGTTCCCAGATAAAAGACACAAAACCTTGACATTTAAAATAAACCTTAAATAGTATTAAGAGCTGGGCAGAAATGAACCATCTGTGGATATTCTGCCCACTTCCCTGTGAATAACCCTGAGTTATAATTTGCTACATTTTGTTCTTACTCCAATTAGCCAGTCCTCATGGCCATGTTTTCAGGATTTCCTGGCATCTTCTTCTCTCACCACCTTCTCTCTCTTTTTGTTGTCTCTGATTCAGACACTAAGCCTGGGAACTGAAGCTCCGCCTACCTCTCTTCTGCCCAGCTATAGGCTATAGTCATCTTATTGACCAATCAGGGATAACCTGGGGTGGGGAGGCAAGGTTATATAGCATCTATTGGTGTCTATGTGGGTCTTCTTGTCTCTGAGGCAACCAGGGCCAGTATTTAGCGTGATAAGACACAGTAACAGACTAAACCTCAACATTCTCTTCTAGCACAGAGGAATTCTATCTGGTTTTGCTTGGCACTGTACCCCAGATCTTGGCACAATACCCTGAAACATCACAGGCCTCCAATAAATCATTCAACTAAAGGAATGGATAGATAGATGGATGAGGCACCTATACTATTTACTTCATTCCATGAAATTCCAGGATTAGGGTCTGTGATGGTTAACAGTGGTTCTTAAACCTACAGTATCTAGAATCCCATAGGAGAAAAGTCTCCGAGAAAGCCTGTGAAGGGTGACCCAGATTAGCTCAGCCTCTGGATTTCTCTATGAAAAGCTATCTAAATGATGTTAGTTGAGGTGGGAAGATTTATCCTGAATGCAAATGCTACCATTCTCTGCAGTGGGGTCTTGGACTTCATTTAAAAATCAAAAAAGAAGAAAGGTACCTGAGCATAAATATTCATTGTTTTCTGTTGTCTGACTACAGACACTGTGTGGCCAATAACCTCAAGCTCCGGTCATCATGACTTCCCTGGGATGGTAGACTGTGCCCTTGAACTGTGAGCCATAAAAGAAACACTCCTACCTTAAATTTCTTGCTTTTACCAGACATTTTATTGCAGCAACTAGACAAGTTTCTAATAAAGAGTCTTTTACATTTGTAACATTTTTTAATATCCCAAGTCCTTTACTAGGGTTGGCTTGGCACTCACTGTGGAGCTTAGCTACCATTCTGTATCAAGTTACATTTTCTTTGCCCACCTCAAATCACATTCACGGGTGGACTGTGTACCCTGTTGATCATATGTAATTATAGAAGGAATTTTACCAACCCACCAGCTATATAAATATTGACACAGTCTTATTAATGTTTAAAGTTTAGGCCTTTAACTTGGGCTACCTTCCAATTACTCCAACCTGACTAATTCTGGCCCAAATCCTGTCATGTGTCCGGGACTCTCTGCTTAGCTCTGAATTGTCCCTTCACCTCCAAGTGTGCTGGTGAAGCTCCTGCGTCTGATTTCTTCTCCCAGAAACCCCCTCTTCATGAAAGTTACAACCCCCACTTCCTGCTTCAGCTATTGGTCATCAGTTATTTATTTCGTCTGATAGAAAAGAAAGAAAAAATGTTTACAAAATATGAGGCCAGTGATGGGACACAGAAATAACAATATTAAGATCCAGCCAGTACTCAGCTCTCTGCTGGCTTAGCAATCAACTATTGAAGATGCAGGGTCAACCTTCACACAATATACAAAATGTTACTACAACATGTAAGGATCTTTCTGCACACCTAAGGCAAGTGCTATCTGTCATTGAGATGACTCACAAGGCTTCTGCTGCGTTCGAAGGGCAGTCAGTGCAGCTTTCAGCCTGTGGACAAGATAACACCTGGGTGTTAAGGTTTGAGAGGAGAAGACCCAATGTTAGGAAGTATAAATTCTGGGATACATGGGGTTTGCTGTTACTGCTGTTTATTTGTAGTGGTCTATATAAGGACCTGAGTTTTTGCTGAGTTGAAGTCGATGTAGTGCAGAGACGGGGGCAGACAAAGCCTTGCCAACCTGCATTTTCTTCAGCTTGGGCATGGAGTCCTATCCCTAAGGCAATATTAGCTTCACACCTCATTGTTTCCCCCATGATCAGCAACAAGCTATGTTCTTGTTTCTGTCACATCCCAGAGTGCCTCACTTCTCCCATCTGGGAATGTGTGGTGGTTTGTATATGGTTGGCCCAGGGAGTGGCACTACTAGGAGGTGTGGCCTTGTTGGAGTAGGCGTGTCCTTATTAGAGGAAGTATGACACTGTGGAGGTGGGCTTGGAGACCCTTCTCTAGCCATGTGTGAGCCAGTCTTCTCCTGTTTGCCTTCTGAAACAAGATGTAGAACTCTCAGCTCCTCTAGCACTACGCCTGCCTGGATGCCGCCATGCTTCCCACCATGATGATAATGTGTTGTGACCTACCATTGGAGCCTGGCCTTATTTTTCCTTCCCCCGCTTGTTTTGCTAAAGAACTCCTTCCTTGTATCCATTATGGTTCTTAACCATGTCCCAGAAAGTTCCATCCGAGCTATCTTTATCTTGAAAACATCCTGTTTTGTCTTCTCGTGACTGCACCTGGCCTCCCTGGGCTTTGTTGTTCACCCCATATAAAAGGAGTCCTGAGTAAAGCCTGGGTGGCATTCACCGATTATTGAGTGACCCATGTGTGTGTCTGTGTGTGTTTCTTTTTCAATGCCCCAAGCCTCTGCCAAGGCTCGGTGACAGTGACAGCACAGGTGTCATCAATAATGGACTGAACCTCTAAAACTGTAAACCAGCCCCAATTAAATGTTGTCCTTTATAAGAGCTGCCTTGGTCATGGTGTCTGTTCACAGCTGTAAAACCTTAACTAAGACAGGGTATTTACCTTCAGCACAAGCACAAAATGGACTGGACCCATTCCCCCAAAAGATCCTGTTTGTATGTAAAACGTAGGAGCATGTAACAACAGAAGGTAAAATCCCAGGGCACAGATATGAACATCGTGACCAGGAGCCACAGGAACCACGGAGCAGCAACATCACCCCTGCCTAAATCCTGGTGGCCCTGAAAACCCGTTGAGGACTTTTAGTTAATTGGGAGCAGGATAGAGCAAAATGTAGCACAAATTCCAAATTTCATGGTAATAATTATTTCATTCCCATGAATCTTTGTCTTTTATAACAAAGTTTGGGAAACAAGATGAGCAGTGAGGCTTCGGCTCAATTTCCGGTTCTCTTCCAGGAAGGCCCATTAGAACCACAGCTTACACTACTTGAGAGTGTGCAATAAACCAACTACTGGGCTAGGAGAGAGAGGCAAGAAGATCAGGGAATGGTGTGCAAGCATTTAACCCCACTGTCACCGTCCTCACCTCACAGAGGCGGAAGTAAGGGCCACAGAAAGGAGGAAAGGAGGGAGGTGAATCAACGCTATGGGTGGGATTGGATCCCAGACTGTCAAGTTCAGATCCACGTGCTTGGACACCATAAAATTGCTGCCATAAGACACAAGCAAAGCAATTATTATTACTTGTCAGAGAACAACCTCAGTGTTGCAAACCACTGAAATCAGTAAATGTAAAATCATAAAGGAAAAAAGAATATTTGTCCCGATGTGCCAATAAGTAAATTTCTTGGTACACATGACTAGTAAATGTAGGAACTGGGTGGACATGAGACATCTTTTAAAACTGAAGGCTGGTCCCTGCTGTCTGTCAGTCTTCTGCTTTGTCCCTGTCACCCACCACTTCCCTCTGGCCTCTCCATTTCCCGTTATGGTCACCACAGGCAGCACAGAGGAAGTGGAGCACGGACTCAGCTTCTGGTGTATCGTTCCTAGTGAAAATTTCCAAAGAAACCAGTGTCTTTACTCTCTGAGCCTATAAATGAATAACCTCAAAGAAGGATCCTGATTGGTTCCAGTTATTCACGTGCTCAACGCTAGGCCAATCACGTTTCAGTAGGCAGGTCTCAGATGGTCCAAGTGTAAGGCACACTTTCACTCCTGTAGTTGGGCAAGCGTTGTCACAGACCTTCTGAACTACAGGCCCGGCTTCCCACTGAGCACTGGAATTGTAAAAACAATAGGCTGGAGGGACAGCCCATGGCTGGTAGAGCCAAACTTCATGTCAGAGTCGACTCTCATCTGGCCTTATTTAAGTTAAACAGACCTTTCTGCTGCCTTGTTGCACACACAAAACATGAACACACACACACGCACATGCACACGCACACGCACACGCACACGCACACACACACACACACACACACACACACACACACACACACGGCGGGTGGATGGAGAAGGGGAGGAGGAGGGGGAAAGGAAGAGGAAGACTGGCTAAACTCATCGTAGTAAGACACAAAGACATAATCACATGGTGTTATCTTGGCAAATCACACTCTCACTTGTCAGGTGTGCGTCCTTGGATTCCTTCCGGTTTCTTCTGCGGCCTCATCCTCAGTGGACACAAAGGCGCGCTGATGTGTCTAAAGCAGCCAACGGAGCCTGTGGCATGAAGTACTGGGGTTGCTGTTATCACGTGACCTCGGTACGCTGTATTTTATATCTTCAGCTTGTCCTTCTGTAAAGCAGAATGGAGATGCCAGCTACAGAGTGTGAGGTTAGCATAGAGCACCAAGCATATTGCAAGCCAGCAAGTCGGGCTATGATAAGGTGGAAATTATGCTGGCTTTGTTAGCCTGCTCCATTCCTGAACCCTCTCTGTGGAAAAACAATATATACCCAGTGAGACCCCTGCCCCTCCAGTGCCTCCTCACTGTCCCCATGTAAGCCACTGGCTCCCTTCAACATTTGCTACAAACATTATAGCTATGAATAGTTTTCACATTATTTAAGGACGTTAGCGAAATGTATGCTTCAGCTGGGAAAGAAAGTGATGTCTCACCATTTAAATGACAGTCACCTCTTTTGTGGCCTCCTCTGCTGTTTCAATCTACAAACACCTTTTGAAATTTTAGCCTTAATACTGTCCCATGAATAGCACCTAAATTCCAGGCTGTGAGAACAGGCCGACCACGAAGATAACCGGTTACCATGGCACCGTGAGTCACCTCCAAGCTGCAGAGGTTTCTCAAGGGAGGGTACACCGCTGTCTCCTGAATCCAGCTTCATCTCAAATCATTTCTGGTATATAGTTTTATTAACATCTCCTCCGGTGCAGACCAGCCTCATTAGCTCTTTCTTAGATCTCTGAGGTAGAATCTGACTTTAGGGTCCTAAATTCTGAGTGTAGCCAAAGTAATGAGATAAAACAAGACCCTTGACTGACTTAGGAAGTTTGCTTGGAGACTGTTTCCGACTTTACCCAATTTATTAATAATAGTAAAAAGCAACAGAAGAGACTCTAGGCTGGAGGATGGGGAAAGGTTTTTGCTTTGTCTATCAGTTTTACTGAGGGAATAATTGGCCTGACGTCACATGTACACATGTAAAGCATCACCTGAGGTATGGATACACATCCTTGAGACCATTGCTGCAGTCAATAAAAAGTGATTTGGTCTCAGAAGTTCCTGATAGATTTTTAATGCCCCCTTTTATCCCACTCCACAAACATGTGTCTCCTTCCAACACAAACAAAGGCAGTGTTTATAATCAGAAGCAAAGACTCTAATAGACGTGAGGGAGGAGAGATGAGCCGGGAGTGGGTGCAGCTTTTTCACAAGCCTGACTTTTGAAACTGAGGAGGCCTAACCATCCCATTATGCACAGGATACCTGGTTTCCAAGTTGTGGGTCTGCTAACCATGAGGGGACGTGGGGCAAGGGATGAGTGCTCTTTGAGGATTTCTGAGCACTTCATAAAATAGGCTCATCCCATTGGGAGGGCGCCCTATAGATCTTTATATCATAAACAGATGGGGAGGCAGGCAGTGTATCTGGGCTTCCCAGCCCCTTTGTGCAGTGCCCAGAAAACATGCAGGAAACGGGGAGTTATAAAGAAATACCATCCTTGATTTCTGACTTCAACAGGGCCTAACCGTCCTGATAAAGCTCAAAACCATGCACTTAGAAATCAAGGGGGGAGGGCCTGGAGCTAAGAAGCCATCCATCCATCTATCCTCCTCTGGGTCCTGCAGCTTCTGCGCTGGATCCCTTCTGAAGGACTGAAAGCTTGTGAGTGGTTTTGGCTCCTCGAGAGGAAGGAGTGTTCGCCAGATTGTCTTGCAGCACGCAATGCAGGAAATTATCCATCAGGTGGGAGAGGATGATGTGGCAATTTTATCCAGATGAGCCACGGTCAGAAAAATGAAGCGCTCGGCTTGCAAAGAGAAGCAAAACAGAATGCAAAGAGTTGGAACAGGATGAGTCTGAGAGGAAGGACTGATGGCAAAAGCTAGGGAAAAAATGTCGACTCCATTCATACCTGAACCTCAGGTTTGATTTTTTTTTTTTTTTTTTTTTTGGTCTTACTTTGTTTTGTTTTCCCTAAGTCTACTACAAAGCACTGGTTCCCATTTCCTAAATTCCTCAGAAATCTTGAATCGGACTTAATACTAATACGGGGGAGGAAGACGGCAGCAGATGATCTCTCAATCGAGATAGGGGCGTAACACGCGCTTGTTGAGCTGGATTCAGTGGGGCAGAATCTAAATAAACATAGGCTCTATCAGTCAGGCATGAAAGGGCTCTGCTTGACTTGGAGCCTCTTCCCATGGACAGCAGAGATGGTAGCGTTGGGGGGATGGGACTCTTATCATGAGGCTTAGCATTAGAAGTCAACAGAAAGCCGCAGACATCCAACCCACACCAGATGGGATCTGAAGACAAATTCAGCCAGCTGATACCCACTCGCCTTTCTTTCCATTTTTCCTTTTATCCATAAAAGCTCAGAAGTATTTGTGGGGAAAGACGGTGTGGGATTTAAAAAAAAAAAAAGAAAACACCAAAATAAAAGGAAAATTTGTACTCTGTATATGTATATATATATATATATATATATATATATATATATATATATATATATATATATATATATATATATATAACAAAACAAAACAAAAACCAGCCAACAAACAAACAAACAAAAATATGTTCACAGAAAACTAGACTCAGCTCAACTTGGGAATTTTTGTCACAGACCTAAAGATCAAAAGCCTCCCATTTGGTGCAAGCTTCCTTATCACTGTGTCGGGAGTTCTTTCAGACCTGGGGGAGCCAGGCACCCACCAGGAAGACCCCAGAGTCCTGAAGACTGAGGGACCGGATATTCACATTCCATTCTCTCTCAGAGGAGGGAGAGAAGGATGTTTAGGGAAGCATCCTGTTAAGCACCCAGTTTGCCATCCTTTTCCATGACACCCCAGTCTCCTTCCATAGTTTGTGATAAACAGTGAACACATCGTAATGTAGTGAGTTCACCCGTCTGCACTGGGTAGCTAACTTCTGGTGTCCTATTAACACAGGCAGCCTGTAGCTACACCTTTCCCAGCTCAATGCTTTAGAGCTGTTGAGTCAAAGACACATATGCCCATGTCTTCTTAGAACGGCTCCTGACAAACTCAGGCCTCTCTCTCGCCCAATGCCACCACCCCAAAAGCCTTGGGAAGCTAACTCCCAGCTAGCGTGTGGAAGGCTGAGCCGGATATGGTCAGTCTTTTCTTCTGCACACCTGCTGCTGTGAACATGGTTTCTCTTTGTTCTTCTCGCTTGAGTTCTCTAGTCACAGGAGAGCAAGATTACACATGTGCATTTTTCTAAGTTTGTTACTCGTTTGTCATTCATGCAGTCAAACTGTTATTTACGGTACTACTTGTTTTCCTTCCTAAGAATCCTTAAAATAGAATATGTTTTGTCATTGTTGAATATAAGCTCTTCAGTTGTTCAACGTTTGCCCAGTTTTCCTTTGTACTTTGTCAGTACACTGTTCACGTGCATAGGCACGCTTATGTGTGTATGGGAGGTATGTATACAAACATGTGCATATGAAGGCCAGAGGTCAACCTTGAGTGTCAGTCTTTCTGCTGTTCTTCACCCTGAGACAGGCTCTTGCACTGAACCCAGAGCTCAGTGGTTAGACTGGTCTTGCTGGCCAGCAGGCTCTTGAGATCTACCTGTCTTTGTCTCCCCAGCACTGGGATTACAACTTCATACTCATGCCTCTTCCTTCCTTCCTTCTTTCCTTCCTTCCTTCCTACCTTTCTTCCTTCATTCCTCTCTTTCTTCCTCTCTTTCTTTTTTTCTTTCCTTCCTTCCTTTCTTCTTTCCTTCCTTCCTTTCTCCATCCTTTCTTCCTTTTTCCTTCCTTTCTTCCTCCCCCTCTCTTTTCCTTCCTTTATTCTCTCTCTTTCTCTCTCTCTCTGTGTCTCTCTCTCTCTTTCTTCCTACAAGGCTCTGGGGATCAAACTCAAGCCTCACACAGAAAATACTCTACTGACTAAATTATATCCATTCTGCCTACTTAACCCTATTTCCAGATTTTTTTTAAAAAGGCTTCTGACCATGTAATCATACTTACAAAGTTCCCTTTATCTATGTTTCTCAGGAGGAGGTAGTGGCTTTTAAATGAAATTGTGTGGATGGTTTCATCAAACTCTGTGACTGTTTGGTTTTTGTTGCTGTTGTTTAGAGTTCCAGGCCTGGTGGCTGAAACTGGGGCCCCACAAGCTGAGCAAATGCTCCAGCACCGAGCTATATACCAGGACCTTTTTGAAAATCTAAAGATGCTTCCTTCCTGTGCTGGCTTTGATCTCACTCTATAACCCAGGCAGCTTTCAAAATCACAATCCTCCTGCATCAGATTTCTGGGCATCTGGGATTACAGGCTGCACCCCCAGACCTGGCTCCATAAGTGTTCTTGATACAGGAGCGGGCACAGTGAAGAGGAACAGTAGGCTGACATGGTGGGATAAGATCCCATAATGCTTTGTTACTAAAGCTGACTGACTATTGCAAGACAAGGCCAATGAAGCCCAAGCACACAATGATGAGCAAATGCCTGCTGCTGCTTCATTTCAGTGTGCAGGTTCCTTTGGATCTGTTCATTGGGTGCAGGAAGAGCTGTAAGACAAATTCACTATCCTAGGCCCTTCCTCACTCCTCGGTACCTGATATTCCTGTGCTGTTTTGTTTTTACCTTAAGACAATATTATTACGCAGTTCAGACTGTACCCAGGCTCACAATCGTCCTGCCCCAGCTTCCTGAGTGTTACAGTTCCAAGACTGTGCTTCCAAACCATCTTTGTGTAGGTTCAGTCCCAGTGATTCTGTGGAATGACAAGTGTAGAAAGTGGAATAATGAATTGTCTAATGACATATTTCTCAGGATACATCTCCTCGCTAAGCAGTTCAGAAGCATGTATTTGGTTGACGGACATACTATACATAGTTTTTGATACATAAATTTTGATAGGTAAAATAGTTGTTGAGTAGGACTTGGCTAATTATTAATCTATTCATTTATGGTACATCAGTGGTTATATGACCTAAACTCAACCGATACAACTCAGTTCCTAAACTTCTATTGTTATTGTTGGAAGAACACACTCACTATTACCACTAGAGAGACATCAGGGACAAACGAACTGGGGCTTCTCTTCTGGTTGTTCTTTTTATGTTTCTGTGGCTAGAGCACACCTGAATGAAATTAGCCAAGGAAGTAACCAAAGAGAAGCAACTGAGTCCTGATGACAGGACAGAAATCGGCTTAACTGAAAATCGGCTTCCTCATGAACTATTTCTGTGGCCAATAAAATTTCCTTTTCTACCAAAGTCCATGGGAGATCTCAGCACCTGGCCAGTACTTCTGAGACTAACAACTTCCTATGAGCTCTGGACACCATGGCAGTTAGCCAAGAGTAGAAAAGTCTTAGGGTCTTCCCAGTGCGGAAGTCTCAGTCTTAGCATCTGGGTTGAGCTTCTCTTTTCAGTACCTGCTTTCAGATCTGTGGGCTACTCACCTTGTCTGTGTGGGTGCGCTTGTCTTGCTGATAGAAGAGACTGTTGGGAGAGAGAAACTCTAAATGTGTCTTCTGAGGCTCTGTGTCTTGGCTCTGTGATAGCAGTGTGTCAACACCTCAGATTAATCTCAGGGTCTGTCTCCAACTGCCACCTCCACCACCTCATGACAAATGACACTAATTTATTTTCGAAGTTGAAAGGCAAATCCAAAGAACTACAGTATGCTTTAAGGAACCAGAGGATAGGCAAGACTATCTGAAACATTGCAAGGATATGGATTCTTCCGGAAGTGCGTTAACGAGGTGAGTGATATATTAATTCATCAACCACTGTGGTCATTGTATAGATTAGTGACAAATATTTTGTTGTAAAAAGGTCTACTCCTCCACTTTTGCTGAGCTAAAGTAAACGAAGACCCTTGTTATGTCAACAGATGGCAATGCTCAGAAGAGATGTTGCAGGCTGGGAGGAGAGGGGCAGAGGTTGGCCCCACCCCCTCTTCTTCATCTAACCTCCAATATTTACCTTGATGAGTTAGCAATTCTTGGAACACCAGATGGGGTCATGGAATGATCCGTCAAAAGCACAAATCAACTGTTCCGTTCTCCCTCCAATTCTTCAGGGACCCGCAACAACTCCAGGACAAAGTTCAAAGACAGGAAAAACTCTTTGTGGCGTGAGCTTTCATCTCCTCCCTCCTTCGCACATGAACTTTCTGTATACTGGGCACTTGGGGAACACTGTACATGAATTGTATTGGCCGTTTCCTAGGGACATATTCCGGGGTGCTGCTCCCGAGTCCGTCCTCACCCTTCCTTGACTTTGTTCATTCCTCTTGGCTAGCCCTTGCTGGGTTTGTTTCACAGGGTTCCAGGTTGTCGGCTGGCTGACTGAGACCAACCGGAAGCACTGGTAAAATCACGGTAGTGGCGGAGTGGGTAGAAAGAAAGGAGACACCAGGCTATTTTTTTCTCTGTGCTGCCTTGAGTAGCTTCTACAGTTTGCATGCATCTGCAGGAGTATTAGCTCTTGCCAAGCAGCCCCACCGTGGCCTCTGGGCACTTCTCTCCCCCTCTAGGAGGGTAGTGGCTTCCTGCTGATGTTAATCTTTGTGTGGCCTCATTACCCTGTGCTTCAATTCCAGCCTCTCTCTGTTTCTCTGTCTCTCTGTCAATCTCTGTCTCTCTCTGTGTCTCTGGGTCTCTCTGTCTCTCTCTGTCTCTCTCTGTCTGGCTCTCTAACACATAGTCTTATCAATTTCTTACTTTAAGTTCTTCATACTGTGGACAACTAAAGAAGTATCCACAGAGCCCTAGTGGGTCCAGACAGCATTCATGTACATAGTAGACTTGGCTTTCCCTAAAGCTTTGAGACCAGCTCATAGCCGTAGATTAGGATGCTCCTTTTTGAAATTGTCTAAGTTTCTCCACCCACCTCATCCTGAAAGGTAAAATGGTCACCCCTATACACCTTTCGTAACGAAGAGGATGTTTTGTTTGTTTGTTTGGAGACAGGGTCTCTACATAGACCAGGCCAGCCTCGAACTCATGGAGATCTTCCTGCTTCTGCCTCCTGATCAAAGGTGTGTGCCACCACACACATCTTACTCTTAGTGGTTGGTTTTATGTCACTTGTGGCTAAATGCATTTCTAGTGAGCAGAGTGTGCTATTGAGGGATAATCTATTTTTCTTGGATTTTATTACCCTACACAAGGAATGGCATAGTCATATAATAAGATCATCTAATATCTGTGGTTATTTCAGTGAGTCCAACGAAAACCAGGAGACTGTTGAAGGAGACAGTCAAGTTTCTGTGTCAGTTGAGTCAGTCCATAATAACCAACTATACAATAAAACACCATTGTTGGGGAAGTATTTTTGGAAGGCACTCAGTTTTAAGTCCATAGACTTTAAAGCAAATTATCTTGTATGATTAGCATAGTAATTAAAGCAAATTATTCTCTCCCGATGTGGGTGGGCTTCATGTAATCACTTAGAGACCTGAGGAGGAAAAGAATTTGTCAGCTTTTAAGGAAAGAGTACTCTGCATCCCGACTTTGAACTTAAGTGACACTGTCTTCTCTCCCCTAGATTTCTGAATTGTGAACCTGTCCCTCGGAGTCTAGACTAACCAGCACCGCAGTCACGTGAGCCAGTTCCATAACCCAAGTCCATCATGGGCTGCCACACATATCTGTTGGTTCTTTCTCTAATACACTGGGTTAAAGAGACTCAAAGAAAGAATGAACTCTTAACAGGAAGTAAGGCCCATTAGGATGTGCCTGCGTGGAAACTATTAAGGATTAGCATTTCAACTTTCATTATGCATGCTTATAATTATTCTTTGGATAGAGAATCTGAAAATAACACCTTTTCTCTTTTGAACAAGGAGTAACTTATATTTCTTCCGGGGTTAAATTTACTCCCGCTTAGCTCTAGCCTTTCTGTGCCCATGAGTCTCATGGGTGGAGCCTTCACAGCCAGGTTTTCTCTAGATGTAGACAGGAATCTTTCAGCCATAGGGATCTCAATTAACAGATCCTATTCCCTCACGCAGGGGTTCCTTTGGCATTATCAGTAAAACTGGTGCCCAGAATTGTGCGGCCTAGAATTAAAGGCTGGGGTGGAGAGTCCCGGAAGGAGTTAATTTATTATTAAATGCTGAAATGGGAGAGCAGCATTTAGCTTCTGGGCATCTTGGTGGGTTGTTTCTGAGTTGTTGAACAAAAGCTGCCTAGAAGCACCAATGTCTATCTAGTTCCCATGGGTTCCTGACTGGTGACTGCTCGCCTTAAAAGGAGCTATCTCAGGCAGAGACGAGTGTGACCTTCACCCAGAAATCCCTTTAGTTCATCTTTACCCCTGAGGCCACGTCCCCTTTTGAGTTGGAGTCAGACAGACAGAAATTACCTTCATTCTCAGATCTCCCTCTTTATGCACACATCTGTTTAAACTTTCATCTAGCAGGCCTGGAAAACACTGGAACCAAATCTGTACTCCATCACCCCCTTAAGCTAATTCTTTCTACAGTGCAGGGCAGAGCTTGGTGCGACGATACATCGGCAGAGAACTCCCTTGGCATGTATATGGATCCTGGGTCCCATCTCCGGCACTGGAAAAGGAAAATAATGCATCAGAAAGGTTCTGTGCAGGAGCTGGGAATGAGAAAGGTAGTGCCCTGAACCCCAGCACTCAGAAGGCAGAGGCAGGGGCATCTCTGAGTTTGAGGCTAGCCTGGCCTATATAGAGTTTCAAGCCAGCCAGAGATATATATAGTAGACCTCAAAATAGATGATAGATAGATGATAGATAGATAGATAGATAGATAGATAGATAGATAGATAGATAGATAGATGGATGGATGGATGGATGGATGGATGGATGGATAAATAGATAGATGATAGATAGATGGATGGATGGATGGATGGATGGATGGATGGATGGATAGATAGATAGATAGATAGACAGACAGACAGACAGATAGGGGTATTTGGGGGACCACATGGATCATTCTCTGTATCTCTGCAGATAGTTTGCTGAGCTCTCTAGAGTCTAAGGGAGGGAAGGACTTATTGGTGGGATTGTAGGCGTGAGTGAGGGACAGGACCACTGTAATACAGGTATCGCCGTCTCTGTCTGAAAATAGAATGAGAGCAAACCTCCAGGATGACAGAGATACACTGCAGTTGAGTGACTTGTGTATAGACTGTGATATAATGTTGATGATGCCTGTCCTATATTATTGTGGAATCTGTTGAAAATTAAACGATAGCTGGGTGCAGCAGCTCATGGTTATGATCGTTCTTCCCACAAACTGAAGCAGGGGACTTGAAGGTTTAAGATAGCTTAAGTTATATAGCAAAACCTGCCACTAAATACACGCATACATAGTACATATATATGTGTGTGCATGCATATACATAGCCAGGTTTATGTGATAACCTGTAGAGGGATCTCAACTCTCTAGTTCTCTTGCCCAGACAGTTGTGCCCTCCTGCTTCCCATCTCTCTGTTCCGGCCTCCCCCTGCCCACTTCCTAACTCTCTACATAGGCCCATGTGGTGGAGAGGGATGAGTAGGAGGCAGATCCAAAGATCCGTGTTACACAACCCTGTAATATAGCCCAGGCTTTGGGAAGTTTGACAAACTGGGATCTGTGTTTAGATTCCTAACCTCACAGACGTTTCAGACCAAGAAGGACCTGGTCGTGTCCCCCAGATGGTTACAAATGGTTTCACTCTTGTGTTTGGTAAGGTTGCAGCTGCCACTGGAAGACAGCTGTTTACAGAGTCTGGGAAGTGGAATGTGTGGGGAATGTCAATGTCAGGGGGCTGCTTCTTTCTCACTCCAGAAAGGAGAACAAACAGCATGACCTGATGGGAGAACACATCTGTCAGGTTCAAAAAGAATTCATTGAGGAATTGTAGAGATTGAAGGCATCGATCCTGCTCAGGGTGGGCCTAAGATTCCATGTACAATGGAAATTCTGGAGGGTCTCTTGGTTGTTGTAACAAGTGGCCATAAAGGCTTAGAGTACTGGTTCTCAACCTTCCTAATGCTAAGACCCTTTAATACACTGCCTCGTGTTATAATCACTCCAGCTATAAAATTGTTGCTACTTCACAACTGTAATTTTGCCACTGTTATGAATTGTGGTGTAACTGTTTTTGGAGATAGAGGTTTGAAAAGAGGGTCATGACCCACAGGTTAAGAACAACAGGCTTAGAGCATCAGGCATGTTGTCCTCACTGTCCTGGAAACCAGAAGCCCAAATTCAAGATGGAAACAAAATCACTCAGCGTGAAGACTCTAGAGGAGAACCCAGGCTTTAGTTCTTCCAGCTTCTGGGGGTTATGACCTTCCTGCACCATAAGTGTGTCACCTTATCTCTGTTCCATGGTAAATTCCTTATTCTCTGTCTCAATGTTTCTTTTCCATCTCCCACAGGACCAACTATGGCTGTTAGATTTAGGGTCTGTTCAGAAGATTTATGAGATATAGTCTTCACTCCCAACTTGTTAACTAAACTATGTCTACAAAGACCTTTTCCTCAGATAAATTTGCATTCATGGGTTCCAAGAATTAAAACATGGGCATACTTTTTGGAAACCCCACTGAGCCCATTGGAGAGAGAAGAGAAAAAAAATCAAAATCAGAGTAGGATTCTGCCATCAACTAGTCAGCTCAGTTCCTAACCAATTTCTGGGTCAAGAAAAAATACATCATTTCTGACTTGCAATCTGTGTGACTATCAAAGACATGACTCTCACAGTGTATGTAGTTATGGTTATGATGTAAAAAGAAGTTGAGAGGCAGACAGCCTAAGACTCTTACTCTACTGTTCCTTCTTTATTTGAAACTCAGCTATCATCTGTCCAGCATCCACCCTTAAGGGCACCACATGCAGAAATGAGGATGCTGAAGGTTCAGCCTTTACATGTGTACATCAGGCAGAATGAAGGAAGAAAAGTGTTATGAACAAATGCTTTGTTCCTGCTGAGCTGTTAACTCAAAGGGTTCTTAGGAAAGCATAATTCTTACATCTAGCTGCAAGGGAAGCTGGGAAAAGGTATGCCTACATACAATATATCTATGTGATGTTCTATTAGATAAACAAGGAGTTCTATTAATGGAAAGGCAATGATAATGATGATGATGATGATGATCATAATGATGATGATGATGATGATGTGGTGTTGGCAACTATGCTTTCTACCACAGGGATTTTATGTTACCCAGGTTTTATCATCCAT
This sequence comes from Micromys minutus, assembly GCF_963924665.1. Classification (NCBI taxonomy): domain Eukaryota; kingdom Metazoa; phylum Chordata; class Mammalia; order Rodentia; family Muridae; genus Micromys; species Micromys minutus. The sequence continues at coordinate 130,666,101 of NC_137969.1, forward strand.
GTGGCAATTAGAGAACACAACTAACACCTCTGGTCTGGTAACAGAAATAAAACCAACTGACACTTGATGATGGCTTACCACTTGTCTAGTACTAGGAATTGTCCATTATAGGTTCTCCAATCCTTACAACCATCCTTTTGAGGTTGGACTTATTTTATCATTGCCCTTCATAGGTAAGAAAACTGAGACTTGAGGGAGTCAAGTGATTTGCTGAGAATCCTGTGTCTAGAAAGAGGCAGAGCTGCTGTCCATAGCCTGAGCTCTGTGATCTATATATCACATGGCCATACTGCAGTGAGACCTTGACAAGCCCTGAGGAAACTATAGCTCTCTGTATGCCCTAGCACATGGTCATGAGTACAAGAAGTCCATCTTTCCTCTTCCTACACCCATTAGACATGAATAATAACTTAATACTTTATCAGCTAGTTCATTAAAGTGTCCCTTACTCTTCCCACCATCTATTAGCTCACAGCCTCCCAGACACTGACCCTGGGCTAGGAACTCCTCCCTGGTCACTATGAGAGCTGGCACACAGACGGTGAGCAGTTTGCATTAGTTAGGTTTCTCAGTGCTGTGACCAAGTATCTGATAGAAGCAACCCAAAAAGGAATTTACTTCAGCTAACAGTTTCAGAAAGTTTAGCCCATCAGGCGAGAAAGGTGTGGTGGTGGGGTCGTGTCACGTGACAGAGTGGTGATAGTAGCCTATCAATCGGCTGCTCTGTACCGATGGAGGTTCACTCACTTCTCTGCCTTTTCTGTCATCTCCTTCTTCCCCTTTCCTCAGCCTGACCCCTCAATCCTCAGCCTAGCCCCTCAACCCTTAGCATGGCCTCTTAACCCTCCGCATAATCTCTCAATACTCAGCATAGCCCCCCAACACTCATCATGGCCCCTCAACATTCAGCATGGCCTCTCAATTCTAAGCATGACATCTCAACCCTTAGCATGGCCTCTTAACCCTCAGCATGACTCCTCAACTATTGCTGTGCTTTTTTTAGGGTCTGTTCACTCCGAGTTGGTCTGCCTCATACTTTTGCTTTTTTGTCCTAAACAAGGCTATGCATCTTTTAGGACATGCCCATTTTAAAGGTCACAGATGCATTTTTATAGTTCCGTATGCACCCCAAACCACCCCACACACTTTTATGTCCACTCCTCCATATCTATAACACAGTCACAGAACGTTTTAGCGCCAGCTAGATAAACGCCTTGTCCCCCAGAAGGGTCTGCCTCTGTGACACATGTACATATTTGCATTACACACAAATAGACTGTCACAACTGTGGCCAGTTGGCAAGGACAGATGGTGCAGAGAACGGGTGTGGCCCTCACAGCCAGAGGCAGGTACAGTGCATCTGAATGCATTTTCTCCTCTGCTCCTAGATCCCTGTAGTGAGCAACTCTTGGCAGTGCTCCATAAAGATGGAGTCTTCCAGAAGTGGGAAGCAACACTGGTTTGAACTGCCCATTGTCCTTTCAGCTTCAGCTCCATGCAACAGAAATAACTTCCATTAAGACTGTTTCTACATAAGGAGATGCTTATAAACACCAGCTGCCCTAGATTTAACAGGGCTTTGCACCAGCAAGACCCCATCCTTCAGTAGGCAAGCACAGGCTAGTGTTCACTGGACCTGAGACATCTCTGCTTCGGGTTCTACACCATCCCTGGAGCCCCTTTGTCTGCACATCCCCTGGTTCTCATCACCTATGAAAAGGTATCCTTCAGAGAAGAGCCATAGCAGATGTGAGGCCGTTGAAAAAGCATGAATGCATGCCCCTCATCTGAAGCCAACCAGGAAAGCCTCTATGGTGCAGCCTTTCATAACCTGTTGACTGATGGCTGACTCAGCCTTGTCCCATTGCCTTGAGATGCCTGACGACTATTATTTATCCCAGTTTTTTTTTCTTCCCGCCGACTGCTGGTGTTTTTATTTGATTTCTGTCTGTGTGCCTCATGGTATGATTCAAAAGAAAGCAATTGTATACCCTCTCGATCCTGACATTTGACAAATCTAATCAGATTCATTATTTAACCAAAGCTATATGGGTCTGACTTCACCTTTTGGATGTCAGACACTAACTTTTGTCACCAGAGGATATGGAGACTGGACCACAGAATAACCCTGTAGACTTGGGCTATTCTAGGAAGCCCTATCCCATGACAAACACTGCCTTCTTTATCAGACCAGAAGCAGAAGTCTCACTCTCTCTGTAGAATGCCCTGAAGGGAAGGGCTGTGAATCTGGCTATTTTCCAAGGAACATACCAGAAAAGGCAGCAGTCTCCCTTCACCCAGAATGAGCGCTCTGAAGAAAACGCTGGTTCCATAACTCCCTGACTTCGCTTTCTAGTCCAGAAATACCATTCCTCTAATGATCTGAATAGCAACCCTGGTTCCTGTCTTAAGGAGGAAAAGGTATGAGTATCGAAGCATGTGTGGGAGTGAGTGAATTATCACGATGTGCGAATGAATTTTTGGCATAAACGGGAGGAAAAAGAAAAATGGGATCCTGTTTTCAGGGGTTAGTTTTGTGTAATATATGAGCGAGCCAACTTAAAATTTTAATTTAATGTGAATCTCACTGAGAAGAGGAAGTAGAATAGACATTGTGGGAAGGTGGGGATGGGATCAGGAGTGATCTGGTCAGGGAGGACAGGAGAGAGGACAGGGAGAGTCAACTAGAATCTCGGTGGGGTGGGGGTGAGGCATCTCTGGGTTGAACTAGAAACCTGGAGCAATGGTAACTCTCAGGAATCTACAGGGTGACCCCAGGTAATATGTCCTGGAGTGGGGGACATGGAGCCTGAACCGGCCATCTCCTGTAACCAGGCAAGACTTCCAAGAGAGAGACTGGGACACCAACCCAACCACAACCTTTTCCACCTACAACTTGTTCTTTCTACAGATGTGCAGAGACCGGAGGAGCCCAGCCTAGCATTCGTCAGAAGAGGGGAGAAAAAGATTATAGGAGCCAGAGGGGTCACGGATGTTACGAGAAAACCTACAGAATCAACGAACCTGGGCCCCTAGGGGACAACAGAGACTAGGCCACCAGCCAGGGGACATTCATGGGACTGACCTAGGCCCTCTGCACATATGTTACAGTTGTGTGAGTTGCTCTTCTTGTGGGACTCCTAACAGAGGGAGCTAGGGATGTCTCTGACTCTGTTGCCTGACTTTCTTTCCCCCTACTGGGCTGCCTCATCTAGCCTCAATAGGAGAAGATATGCCGAATCTTATTGCAACCTGATATGACAAAGTTGGTTGATATCCATTGGAGTTTTGAAGAGAAAGAGGGGAGTAGTGGAGGGTGGGAGTCGGGGGTAGGGGTGAGAGGGCTGGGAGAAAGGGGAGGAGAAACTGCAGTTAGTATGTAAAGCAAATCAATTAATTAAAACATTTTAAATTTAATTTTTACAGCAGTTCTAAGCTCACAGCAAAGTTCACACACACACACACACACACACACACACACACACACACACCAGCATCTTGCCCAGAGGGATGTAAGTGAACCAACATGGACACAGGAATCAATCAAGTTCAATAATTTACAGCAGGACTCGCTCTTGGTGGTGAACTAAGGTTCCAATGACATAAAACTGTACATGTCACTCTGTGACCACATTGCATAGTGTTCTTTCTGAAGAACAGGATAACACCCACTTACCATCCACACCCTATCAACTTCGGCTAGTCACCGATACTTTAATTACCCCATAGTTTTACCTTTCCCTGTACACCATATAAATGGGATCGTAATATATACAACCTTTCGCTTGGCGATGCATTTATATTTCTTCCACATCTTCTCATGGGTTGAGTGTTCATTCGTTTTCTGTGGTGGCATAACCATCTATCCTGTGTGTATACTACACTTTATCTGCTCAACTTCTGAAAGACCCTATTATCTCCAAGGGTTGTTACTTGTGAAAAGACACTTCTATATATGTCCATTGTTGACACCCAAAGGTGGGGAGGCCTCCCCTTCTCTTTTGAGAGGAGAAAGGGAAATGGGGAAGGATTTGCATGAGGGGTATTAAGAAGAGAGGAAGGGCTAATATTTTGTTGTAAAAGGGAATAAATAAATTTAATTAAAAATTATCTTCCCTTAAAGACCTTAAATGTACTAATGATTAAGGAGATGCCAACTGTGTTTCTAGAAAGAAAGATTCCTGACAAACTCTCTTTCTTCCAATTTCTCTCTCTCTAACCTGTCCTCCAAATTGATCCTTCTAACATGCAAGTACAATGATCATTACATATTTAATTGAACATGGAAGAGGCTTTAGAGCAGTGGTTCTCAACCTGTGGGCTGAGATCGCTTTGTGAGGTCAAATGACTGTTTCCCAGGGGTTGCATATCAGACATCCTATATATCAGATATCTACGTTACGATTCATAAAAGTAGCAAAAGTTGTGAAGTAGCAACAAAAGATAAGTTTATGATTAGGGGGTCACCACAAAATAAGGAATTGAATTAAAGGGTTGAAGCATTAGGAAGATTGAAATTACTACTCCAAACATCCTTGTAGGTTGATATATCATTGGCATTCTCAACCCCATTTCTCATCACAGACACACACACACACACACACACACACACACACACACACACACACACACACACTTTCGTGCAGCCTTGTGTCAAAGCCACCCTCCTGTTCTTCAAAGGCATTGTCTAAAACAAGCACAGAAATAGGTTTCAATTGATTCAAACTATCTGATGTTCAGTAACACAATATGCTGCCTCTTTCCTCATCTGCCCACTTCTCCTCCTACAGTGCTCTGCCAACACGTCGTGGCACAAACGGTGGTTTGTATCTACAGTGCTACCTCATCATCTGGTCCTCATGTGCCTGGTTCATGTCTAGCCCTCTTACGTGTTGTCAGCTGGGAAGGATACACATCACTTTTTTGATGGCTTCTAAAGTGCCCCATGGATATTTCCCCTTACCCTGTTTCTCCTCCTCACCATCTGATAGCCAGATGTAAAAGATCTCACTGTCCCAGAGGACTGTGGGGCCATGTATGAGTCTAATCCCAAATCCCAGGAACACCATCTGGTAAACCCTGTATCCAACACTAAATTATAAGTGAGAAAGAAAGTTTTAAAGTGTTGGTTTGCAAAGGGTTGTTTGTTACAGCATTAGCCTGTCCTGGCTAGTATACTTATCCTCATATTGTTGCTAAAGGACAGGTTTTGTGAGTTGTTATAATGAACACTGTCAAAACTTTAATCTTTTCATCTTTTACTTCATTTTTTCAAGGGAAAACAAAACCTCCGAGAAGAGTTTATAGGTACTGATATTTTATGGACCTTGTATTATTTCCTAATTGCTTTCTGAAAAGAATTAGATGTGTGTATAATGTTAGAATCAAAGGTTCAGGATGAGCACATTATAACAGCGCCAGCTTGCTTTGCTTTTCTCTTTTGTACTGGGGGGGGCAGTTCACATATAGAGGTCATCGTACATCCTTGGGAATAGGTCCTTGTCTTCCACCCACTGTGTGTGACAGGTTCTCTCTTATTCACTAAGTATATGCCAGGCTGGCTGGGCTGATCATCTCCTGAAGTCCCCTTGTATGCCTCATCTCTCAGTAGGCGCACTGGGATTACAGATACTTGAGCTACTGCAGCTGGGTTTTTATGTGAGTTCTGAGAATCCGAATTCAGGTTGTCAGATTTTTGTGGTAATTGGTTTACCTTCTGTGTCATCTCTCCAGGCCCCTCCACCCATGCTTGTTTATATTGTCCCTAGCAAAACTCTGTCTGGTATATCAATGAACAAATCAAGCACAAATATCCTTACCATCACATTTTGTCCTTCTCGTTAGGTGGTAACTCTTGGCTTTCCTCATCTCCCTACAAGCTCACTGTAACAGCCACAGACAGGGAGTGACATTGTGGCTTTTCCCCCAGTCACAGAGAAGACACTTGCCATGGCTCTGTGGATGGAGAACCCCAATGAGATATAAATACACCTAGCATATTTCAGCTTAAAGTTTTGCAGCCACTGTTATCAAAACTGCCCTTTTCCTGCCACCAATCCAAGGACGCCCATGCCATGATCATCAACCCTGGCTGCCTGTCAGCCTCAGCTGGCCAAACTTCACCCACAGCACCTCTCTACTGACCCTTTAAATTGAACCCTCAGTGTTCTCTAAAAGGTGTCCATACTGTTAGTGTGTTCTCAGGGCTGAAAACTATAGGAGAAGCTGTAAGGCCAGCAAGAAGATCGGGTACAGGACCCAGGAGTGGTTCTTCATGTCAGTAAATAGCTATTAAAGGATATTTTCACTGTTCTCCTTTGTAAGACCCATTCATCCAGATAGTTCCCAAAGAGCATCAATGTGCAGAGGTCTAGCACTAATATTTCGTGGAAGGAATCATTACCCATAGACACCAGTTTAGTCCAGAAAGCCACACAACTGAAGCCCTTGAGCATAGAACCTCTGTTCTATCACCATGTCCCCAGAGCTTAGTCCCAAGTCTGGAGATGCTTGTGACAGCACATAAAATATCCCAACTGATCTACTTTGAATCTTTGTGACTATTTCTTTGGCTGAAGAGATGGCTCAGCAGTTAAGAACCTTGACTGCTCTTCTAGAGGCCTTGAGTTCAAATCCCAGCAACCATATGGTGGCTCACAACCATCTGTAATGAGATCTGATGCCCTCTTCCAGTGTGTCTGAAGACAACTACAGTATACTTGTATATAATAAAAAAAACTTTAAAAAAATTGAACACTCATGTGACCATTTCTTCCATTTTCCCAGGAATCAATGAAATCATCTTTAACCAGGTAGCGTTCCATTTCACATTTGCCGTGACCCAAGCTGCATTGGTTGAGGACACTTCTTGCTGGCATCATCTGTGGGTTGCCATGAAACCACGTGGGGTGTCACATTCTTGGGCAGATGCGTTTCCACTGGTTGGCAAAAGAAACAAGCACAGGAGCTCACCAGGCATCTGAGGTTGTGGCCAGAGGGGGGCGGGCACTCTCTGTAGGGTCCAGTTAACCAAATGGTTTGGAATGGAGAGTAACGGCTGAGTTGGGGTACTGTGAACGGCCCATCTGGTTTAAATTTATACACTGAAAGAAAGGATAAATGCCACCCTTCGAAGCCGTCATCATCTTCTCCTCTACCCCTAGATAATATAGATCCCAACTCCAAGCTCTTTTTGTTCTTTGTAGGAGTGTTGGAGCCAAGAGGGCTTATTATGAACTGGGACAAAGGTAGTTTTTACCTAAAACCTTGAACGGCTCGCTCCGTGGTTCAGCCGGTATCGCTGTCTTACATGTTGGGAATGTTTGTTTAGTTAACATGTACAGGAAATTAAATCTCGTGTGCTAACAGTAATATGGACGTGCAAGCACTTTGGATCCATGTGGCATTTGCATAAGGGACAAGGACTTGAAAACCTTAATGCTCTACCACACAGCAAGTGGGGAATGCTTCTTGGGTTTAAATAATAATAATAATCCAACCGTGTTTGTGAAAGAGAAAATAGCACAGGGTGTACCAGGCGATCATGAGCTTGTTTGTTCCCGAGGAAGAGATGCTCGTTGGCATTGATGTCTTTTCTCTTATGGAAATGAGAGAATTTCTGGGAATGGAGCAAAAACTCAACTTTTGAAAAGAGCCCAGAAGGAATTAGCTGGCATCCCTGTTACTTAGCATGAACAGAGATCCGTTTCTTGGCCTTGTAGCCACTACAATCAACAACCGAAGTTACCATATTAGTTTTAATAAAGGAGAAATGCCCAGGGAGTCACTGTCCTTACTATTTCTGTTTCCAGTACTTTCTACAATGACCATCGTGTGGTCGGTCACTAAGAATGTGTCTTTAGTTTCTGGTCAGACGTGAGATTCTTCGTAACCTGAAGGGTCATATTCGTGTTCTGATTTGCATTCCTTAAGTTCAAAAAAAAAAAAAATCTCCTTTTCCTCCAAGTTCAAACTACTCTGCAGGACTTTGAGCAGTTAAGAAACCCAAGAATTTTGTGCATACTAGTTGACATGTTCCAATAAATATCCAGCCATTCCAGCTGTCCCGAGCAAGCGACATCTAAAAGGGGCATTTGGAAGGGATGCAGTAAATAGCTTTAGGGAAGAGATGGGGTTATCTTGAATTTATGTCTTGCAAATATTTATTCAAGGTGCTAGAAAGTAGCATCTCTCCCTCTTAAAACTATTGGCTAAAGTGGACTTAGGACATTACTTTGTAAGTAAATCATGCTGCACCATTCTAAACAGCTTTATTAGGCCTGTCACCAACAGCCAAATATTTATGTAAGCTCCGTGGGTTGAAAAGGTAGTTTTAAAAGGCTGCTTTAACCACAGCTCTGTAAATGTTTAAGGTAACATCCTGTCTCTTTGAAACCACCCCACCTAGCCATACTGTCATATTTGTAATAAAAAGGGCAACGTGCTCAAAGTGATGCATGATTTCCTGTCACCCGTACTTGGGCTTCTTTCCTTTCACCACAACCAGGAAGAAACCAGAAATACTGAACACCTGGGTAGAAGTCGCTGGAGCAGGTGTTGGAACGGGGAAAAGATACAGCTTTTTCGGCAGCAGGTAGAAGTTGGAAGAAATGGTCTTAAAGAATGTGATTGGACCTTACTCAGGGTACAAATAGAGATAATGGCTGTAGTCATCCTTTTGGATGATTTGTTTTTTTCTAAAGGAGGGCCCCAGGGGTAGTGGAGCTGGGGCCCCAGGTCTGCTGTGGTTGTTAGAGTAAACTGTGTGTCTTGCTGAGCAAATCCTTGGCTTTGTAAAGCTCTTATCAGTCCCACCTGCTTGTGTTCGAGCTGGTCTCAATATCAGATGATGAAATACTGCCCAGGGCTCTTATGGTTGCAGGTAAAAGAAACCAAACTCCTATGCGCTTCAACATTGTGAGCATCTGCTTATCCGGTAGAGAGAGCCAGACCATCCATCTTTAGGCCCAGCTGGACTCTGGTGTTCTGCTTTCTTGCCAAAACCCTTTGTTCTCCTTTCCTCTCCTTTATTTTTAGGCAGCTTTAGCTACTGTGGTGGACAGAATGATTCACACCCCCAGACTTTTATGATACTAGCTGAACACACCCCAGACAGACAGACAGACAGACAGACAGACAGACAGACAGAGGCTTGGTCCAGACTCAGATACATGGCTCTTCTCAGCAACTGTGGGATTTGTGTAATTTAACCCAGAACCAGAGATAGTGCATATTGGTTGGGGTCAGCTAGAATTCACCTCATCAATTAGGAGGAAAAGATGTGGTTATCTGAGGGGAGGAACTCCAAATGAAGTATTAAAGAAAAAAATCTCTGTCTAATGAATAGTAGGACATGATCGATGTCATGTAGAGTTAAGCAAGACAAATGCTCAGTTTCTAATCCTGACACTGAAGCCTACATGTTTGGTTATTTTCTAGAGGCCAGGGACCAACCAAAAAACCCAGTGGCATAGCCAGGACCTCGACTTATTCAGAAATGAAAATCCTATGGGATGAGGGGGGTTGGGGTGGGTTGGCAGAGCCATTCATTTGTGCACAGGTTTGTAAATTAAGCGTCTCTAAGAATGTCCCCCGACCTGACCAAATCTGCTAGCATCCCAGACTTGATGAGCCTAACAACTGTTAAGGACCAGGAGAGACCCCACCTCAGCCCTACCGAGCTGCTGTGCAGTCCTGGACCCTGGGCCTCAGTCCTACCTGGGAATGGGTACCTGCGTTTTCATACTTCCTAGGACACACTTCATGACCTAAGGATTTTACAGTGGTCTATAGAATACCCAATTCCATTAAATATTTGCTTGGTGCTTGTTGGGTGTCAAATGCGTAAGAGGTAATGAACCCTGTTGTAGTTTGAATCTTAAATGCTCCTCACAGGCTCCTGCGCTGGACACTCAGTCCTCAGCTGTGGTGTTATTTTGAAAGCTATGGAGTCTAGGAAGAGGGGCATAGCTATTGGAAGCAAGCTACTAGGGATGAGGCCTTAGAAGGAACCTGCCTCTGGTTCCCATCTCTCTTCCTGTTCCAGGTCTGTACAAAACGAAAAGCTGCTATTCCACAATCGGGCGGCCATTAATACTGCCAGGCCTTCCCTGTAGTGGGGAACTGACAAGAAATGTTAAGCCAAGATAGTTCTCTGTCGAGTTGTTTCTGTCAGGAATTGTGTCCAGCGATAAGGAGATTAACTACCATGGTCCTGAGTGTGACCTGACTATAGCAAGGTTCTGGAACACAGAGGTAGACTGGGGGACATCATTACTACCTTTAGTTCTTTACCCCACATCTCCATTCTCCACTTGGTATTGGCAGAAAGGATGCATCTCCCTCTTACAGAGTTTAGCCCTGTGAGTTGCTTTAGACAATGGGCTGTGGACAGATAGATACAATAGTATCCAACCTCAATGTAGACCTTACTATACCTCTGCCTCTCCGTTTGTCCACAGCCCGGGCATAAGCTGTATGGATGTAACAGTCCACTCTAGACCCAAAGTGAACATATGTGGTGCAAGGATCCCCAAGTATAGTGGATCCAGATAAACCCACAACTTGAAGCAAGGCTTCTCTCATAAGCCAACCCCACCGTCGCTAACAGATTCATAAGAAAAGTGCTTGTCTGGCAGTTTTGGCAAACTCCTTTAATCCCAGCACTTGGAAAGCAGAGGCAGGTGGATCTCTTGAGATTTTGAGTACAGCCTGGTCTACATATTTAGTTCCAGGACAGCCAAGGGCTACACAGAGTGTCTTGAAAAAAATCAAGTTAACTAACTAGAAAAAAAGAAAGAAAGAAAAGTACTTATCACCGAATTAGGAGACAATTTTTCCCCACAGCATTGTTGTAGACATAGTCCCCAGTTTGTTTGCCTGGCGTTCATCCACTGCTTCTACTGAAGAAGGCAATGTGTAGAGTAACAGTTGGAACTTGATTAAGGAAGGTGCTCAGGTGATGTGTGGTTCTTACTCCATAGAAGGCTGAGCGAGGATGAAATGGGTGTATTTTGTCTGCACTATCGCCAACAAACAGAGTGCACCCACCACGTACCAAGGGTTGAGTGGACATCACACAGAGACGTGCAGTAGACTTAGATGTGGAAGAACCTCCTGAGTCCCTGCAGGACCAGACCTAGTTCCCTGCAGATAGAGTCCGAATAGGTCGGCTCAGGCTGGCCAGAGTGGTCTAAGCTCATTGGTTCTACAATGAAGTCCTTAAGGGCAAAGCATCGCTCCAGTCTGCCCACCATGCTGATCCTGACTTCCCGCAACACCTCTCAAGGACACAGAAGTCGGTGGGCAACGATCATCAGCGGTAGCTCATGCTTATCAGCAGTCTCTTCGCACTGTGAATGAAGCTCGTGATTTCAGCACACAGAGCTAAGAATTCACTCGATGTGCTGGGTATAATCAGCGCCCCATTTCCCAAGCCAAGTGTAGCGGTGCACGTGTGCGATCCCAGTACTCTGGGGGCTGAGACTGGATTGTGAGTTTGAGGCTAGATTGGGCCTCACAGGCAACCTTGCCTCAGAAGGAGAAAACTCTCTTTCCTCCATGGTGCTGCTCTACTCACGTTGTCAGGGAGACGGATCCCTGAGAACACTCACATATTCTTCAGGGCCAAGAGCAAAAGAAAATTTAAGACACACTCACAAAGTTGTTTAGAATTACAAGATGGCAGACACACTGCATTAAAGTGCATACAGGCTCTACTGGATGGGGCCAGTGCCACTGCACAGATATGCCAGGAGCTAAGCCTGTTGCCACATTAAGGAAGTGCTGACTGCCAATGCTTGCATATGCATGTGTTAAAGAAACAACCAGGGGATCTGGGCAGTGCTGGTGAGTGACTTTAATCCCAGGACTTGGGAGGCAGAGGTAGGTAGATCTCTGAGCTGAAGGCCAGCCTGATCTACAGAGCAAGTTCTAGGACAACCTGGGCTACAGGGCTACACAAGAAAACCCTGTATCACTGAGACACACACACACTCTCTCTCTCTCTCTGTATGTGTCTGTGTGTGTCTATGTGTGAGAGAGAGAGACAGAAAGAGAAAAAGAGAAAGGAAAAAGAAAGAGGGAGGGAAGGAGAGAGAGAGAGAAAGGAAGGAAGAAAGAGAAAAGAGAGAAAGGACCATGGAATCCAGTCTGGGTATAAATCCAGAAAATGGCCACAGTTTTTTACTCAGCAAACACCCACAGCACCTACCATCTTCCTCAGGCACTGCGGTGAGGTCAAGTAATGGTCAACCTCAAGAAGAAAGACCTGCCACCTCCAGCCCAGCAATTCTAGGTTGCCAGACCAGTGACCAGGTGGCTACAAGAGAGACTGAAAACCATTCTTCAGCCCCCAGCACCCTCCCAGCTGGCCCTTTCTTCACCGTGATTCATAAACCATTTCCGAGAGCACCCCCATTCCCGCTCCCACACAGAGTGCTTTAGACACAGCCCAGACCTGGCTGAAGGTTTGAGTGAGCCCAGCTGTACTGAGGAGGTTGCACAAGAGGCTTGCAGTGGGTTTTCTGCAGTCACAAGAGGCCTCACCCTGGGCTCAGGACAGCAAGCAAATGCCTGAGCAAGTTCACCAAGGTGAGATTCACCCTGAAGTCTCAGATGCCCCCACAGCTCCCACCAAGCTGCAGATGCTCACCCTGCAGACACATGGGAAATGGGCCCTGCTTGAAGCTGCGGCAAGGGTGGGCACACTCTCCTGCTGGGGGATGAAGGGCTGCATTAGGAAGAAGTGCTGGACAAAACCACAGATTTGAATTTCCCCGGCAACCCGTGATACTAGCTGTTTCCCATGCACAGACTGCTCTTCTTACGTCTTCTTTGGCAATATGTCTGATCAGGTTCTTTGTCCATTTTAAAAATTGGCTTATTCGGTGCTTTACTGTTAAGCTGTGAGTGTCCCTTACACAGCTTGGCTGTTAACCCGGATGAATAGCTTGTAGATATTTTTTCCAATCTGCAGACAGCTTTCTCACGTTGTTAACTGTCTTCTAAGCTAAAGGAGCTTCTTCTTGATGGAGCCTTACTTGTTAAATTGGCTTTATTGCTTGAGATCTTGCTATGATGCCTGAAACGTCACTTCCTAGATTGGCAGGAAGTTTTAGAGTTTATAATTCCAGGTCTTACATTCGACTCTTTAGCCCGTATTGAGCTGATGTTGGATATAGTATGAGCTAAGGATCCAATTTTATTCTTTCCCATGTAAATACCCAGTTTCCCCAACATCATTTAAAAAATCCCTTTCTCCACTATTTTTTGGTGCCTTCATCAAAAAATATGACTTGGTTTCCAAGGTTCCCATTCATCTCCAAGTGTGCTTGCTTTTTGAGCGACTTCTGTGAGACCATTTGTCTTTGGCTTCCTATAAAATTAAGCTATGAGTGGGAATTGAAAAAAATAATAGAAAAATGAAAAAAAATATGAAATGCAAAGAAAAAAGACAGATCAAGGTAACAGTCTATCCCATTGCACTCGGGTGAGGCAGTGAGTTCTCGAACTCAATAGCACAACATGATGAGGGGTTACCCCTGAAGGACCCCAAAGTAACCATGCCACCAAAACGTCTCACCTAAGCACATTTTTTCTAAAGCTGCCCCCTCCAGTTAACAACCACCCACACCCTACAGCGTACCACCTCCGACGACACAAGAACCTAAGCAGCTTAGGCAGGGTGACCCACACAGTGTGGGTAATTCTGCACAAAGTGACTGAAACCTCGGGCGAGGGTCTAATGAGCCTCCCCACCCACATCCAGAAGAAAATGTCAAAAGGCCTAATGTCTGTGGCAGCATTTAGTTGAAGATGTGCTGGCTGCCATGCTCAGAGGCAGCATTCTACAACACCATCTATTTTGCTCTCTCAAACCAAAAATGGAAAAAAAAATGCTATCTGTATATTGACTAGATATCATTTTTTTGAACACTTGAAGAAAATACAACTTAGATTAAGGTTAACTGCACTGGCTTTCTGCTGGCCTTCAATCCGTGTGTTTATTTAACAGGACCCAATCACAAGGTAAGCATAGTCTTTTAGTGACAGAGATGGTTAAAGTTAAGTTAGGGCCTCCCTTGAGCAACTTTACTGTCAAACCTAACACCGGCGAACTTCCAGGAAGAGTGGAGCTAGGTGTAAAGAAGTTGGCTGCGAAGAATCTATAGTAGGAAATACTATGAAGAATAAGTAAACTTTCAAGGAAGACATAAAAACACATCAAGCCAAGTGGTTCCCTAGGTTGGAGAGACTCAGCCTCCCAGACTGGCAGGTATCAGGCCGGATGTCCCTCCAGCAAATCCACTAAGGAGAAATGCTGGTGATGTGGGTTTCTTCCAGTTGGATTGTTGCAACTCTCCCCTGGGAGTTCCTAAAATAAATGTTGCTGGGCTTTTAAAGGACCCAGTGGGAACAGTGCATGCATGAAGTAACAGGTTCAACATGACAGGTGGCACTCCAGCAGCCACTGAGCCCTGGCATCTCTAGCTAGCCAAGTCAGATACAGAACTAGGATTTGGTAATGTCACCCAAAGCAGGGACCGGTAAAAGACAGAGCTATCTCTCCCCTGTATCCTCAGTTCCCAACTCTGTGATGTCTCTGTGCATCAGGCTTTGTTCTGAACACACAGGTCATAAGCACAGTATAGGAAACAGGAATGCATCTTTGTTAACTAAGCCTTGTTTGTTCTAGGCTGTTTTGCAAGAAACCGATAGTTCCAGAACTTATATTTAGTTAGCCAAGGCTCCAAGGCCTGGGCTCTTAACTAGACCTCCTCTTCCTCTCAGACACAACCTGAAGCGAAGGTGAGCACATAGAATTGTACCCAGCATCTTCCCCCACCACCACCACCAAAAGAAAGCAGGATCTGAGAAAAGGCACAGGACTTAGAAGATGCAGTTCTTTGGCTGCTGGAGAACCCTGCTATTAAAGTCACCGTTCCTCATGACAGGATGGCTTTCTGAGATTGGAGCAAAATGGACTACCTTTCTTGCAGGGCTTCCCTATCTCTGCCTGCCTTTGTCTGGAGCATGTCCCTTAAGCACAGGTACCTGGTCTTGTCTGAAAAACTGACCTTGTGTAGAACTCTCTGCAAACTCTGCACAATTCAGCACACTAGTCCCATTCTGGCTTCCTACCCACATGATAATTCAGTACCATATTATGACCAACCAGCCCTTCCAACCCTCGTGATAGTTAGATGACAAATTATCCCTCCCCCCATACCCTAAAAGCCCTTATATGCCCATCCCTAAAGTAGACCTATCACTGCAGAGGCCTCCAGAGGTTCTTCCTTCACACTCACAGACTTCTGAAACCTGTTCTCTGCCTCTGCTTTCTCTGTCTTCACAGGCTGGTAGCCATCAGCCTCTGAGAAGAAGGGAGAAGGGAGGCCCACACTTGACCACAACCCAGAGAAGGTTGTGAGAAGTGTTATTTCATTTTATGGAGAAATGAAATAACCAGCATTTTAGGAGAAAAAGACTTTTTACAAGTTTATTCGGAAAATAAATAGGCACTGAATCAATAGGCTTTGATTAAATGTATGTTCAGCTGAACCATAAATCAGAAACCCCAGTGCATTCATGGCCCTGTCTTCTGGACTCTGCTCAGACCACCCCAAACTAAGCCACAGCTTTGTGAAAGTGAGGCTCTCGGCCACAGGACTCCCAGGGACTGGCTCCGTGCTTTCAGGAAGTGCTGGCAGGCCCCAGTGAAAGATGGAAGGCCTCTGAATGCATACCTGCCCTACTCCATGACTCTACAACTAAAAACAAGGCTGCTGACCAATACCCTAAAAGACTCCCCAACAGGCAAATGAAGTGCGTTAGGGTGATGGCCTTGGTGAGTTTGAAGGTTAAGGAGGACATCTGCAGAGAGAATCCAGCCAGAAATTAGCAGGGAGTCGGAGGCCCAGCCAGGGAGGAAACGGTGGTACATCTCAGCCAGGTCCACTTGCTATGCGGCATGAAGTGAAACAGTCAAGAAAGACTCTCCCGCGGTGACCTTAAACTGACCCACTTATGACACAACCTGTTTCCTGGAATCCTGGGAGGCCAGTGTTCCCTCCTGCTATGTCTAGGTCATGGCGTGTTGTGTAAACTAGCATCTGCTGGAGCGAGCCAGCCGTCTCTAAGCTTGGAGCAGAGCAGGCAATGGTCCAAGTGTTGGTTCTGAGATAAGGAACGCATCGTTTCCAATGGGATGCAGCACCAGAGGGCCTCCAGGAGGCCGGAGGTGACTACAAGAAGCATTCATGTATTATTGACTCTGGCAGGACCAGCCATAGCTAGTTAGAGGAGCTGCTGTGTCAGTGGGACCTCAGATGGGAAGTCCTCAGAACTGAAGGTTCCCAGGAACCCAGGGGAACAACAGCTTTGGGCACACAGCCTAGCAAGGTCCTGATGCTTAACTGTTTCAGCACAGTCTGTATTTCCGACATCCCTCCACCACCACAGTGACATCCCACCCTGACCCTGGGGAGTTGGAGGGAGAACTAGCCTACAAATAGGAGGAAGACAGTGAAAAGGAGAGAAGAAATGCCTTTTTTCCCCTACCGGTGGCCATTTGTCTGAGAGGAAGGGGAGAACAGGATCTCATTGGATGGTAGCTCACAGTTTTAGCATGGTACAGCACTGAACTTGGGATGTGTGAGGCTGACAGTGTTAATCTTTGCCATGTGTCAGAATTTCACCTAATAGACATTAAAGAATGATTCAAATCTTCCAAGTATGTCTGACAGGAAATGATGAGAAACAAAAGGGTTGCTTTCTTATTAGAAACATCTCTGATGTTTAATCCATTCGGTTTCTGCTCCTTTTGTCTTTCTGTCTCCATCTCTGTCTGTGCCTCTCTTTCCACACTTCTCAGTCTCTCTCTCCCTCTCCCTCTCCCCCTCCTTCTTCCTCTCTCTCCCCCTTCTCCCCTCTCTCTTTCTCTTCCCCTCTCCCCCTCCCTCTCCCTTCCCCCACCTCTCTCTCTCACACACACACACCCCCTTCATGTATCCCAGAAGTATGAAAAGGCTCAAGGTGCAGGCTGGTGCTATGTGGATCAAAGACAATGTAGCATTGCCACAGAGGAAGGAGTCAGTCGGGTCTAGAATGAGAAAAATACCGGGTTACTTATTAGATTCTTTAGAGAGAGATCATGATCGAATGTCAAAGATTTATTTTTCAAAAGATAAATATTTAAATTCAACATATTCAGGTTGAAATCGTAGCTTTCTTTAAAATCGTAAAGATCTTGCCTGACAGGCATGGAAGCGTGGGTTACATACCTAACACCGCCGAAAGGGGGCCGGGATCCTATACACGGCAAGAATGCAGAAGGCAGGAAAGGCGTGTTTGCAGGTTTCCAGACAGATAAGACACTGTGGAGAACACGGGGTAGCATGTCCATTCTGTGGCATAAATTACTCTACTTCCTTCAGTGAGCATTTTCTGGGGTCGTCATAATGGTGTTGGAACCAGTGGGGATTACAGGTGATGTTTTTAAATGAGATGCATTTATTTCTACTATTGAGCCGACACTTCTTACATTCTTGACTCATAACTGCAACTTAACCACCTTCTCCCCAAAGAGCCTGAGCCTCACAGAAAAGATATTCTGTGTGGTTGCTGACAGCCATGTTTTTAATCCTGTCTCTTTTCTCACAGAGTCTGTTCTGTAATTTTTTAAATTTAAATACAGAAAGTGCGGAGTCACAGTTAATGAAGCTGCTATTGTCTAGAGACAGCATCCTCTACTGTGTGGTGGACTGCCCTTCTCTCTGTTAGCAATCACTTTGAGGAATTTTTTAATGGCCAGTTCTGAAAATACTTCACACAGTTTAATACAATATTAAGCATTTTAAGATTGGCCCTACAGCTCCAGAAAAAGAAAAGAAAAGAAAACTTAAAATAGTTGGTTAAACAGTGCTTCCAACTCACCAATATACTAAACAGTCACACGATTTAAGTCATGCTAAGAGACTTCAGCTGCAGAGGCTTAAGCAAGATGATTTCCCTCAAGTAAAAAAGTCCACGTGTGGGCTGGAGAAATGGCTCTGTGGTTAATGGCATCCTCTTTGCTCTTGTAGAGGACCTGGCTTCCGTTCCCAACACCCACATGGCAGTCCGCAGCTGTCTGTAATTCCAGTCCCAATCTGTAATTCTGATGCCCTCTCTGGCCTCCACAGACACCAGACACACATGTGGTGCATACACAGACATGTAGTACATAGAAATAATAAACAAACACCCACACGCATAAAATAATAAAGTAAGTCAAAGCAACAACAACAAAATTTAAGTCCCAGGTGAAGCAGATGTTCTTGGGTGATGGGCAGATGGTTCAAATCTACCAGCCCACCCAACCTTGAGATTTGGCTTCTACCCTCCTGACTTCTGAGCTCAATAATATTGTTGCACGCCTCTGCCACCATTGCCCAGTGGCCAGTAGATGAGCCATATGTTGTGGATGTCAGTTGATTTTATACTCCATTGGTTAAATATGGACACGAGGCTGAATCCAGCAGCACATAAGACTGGGAAACATGGTCTCCCACAGATTATCCATGTGCCTGACTGAAAGACAGGGATCTTATTTCTAAGTGAGAAGTTGGAGGCTGGGTATAGAGAATGAATGGATAGGCTTGTCAATAATCTTCCCTGTGCCTTGGCCATTACTGGGATGAAACAGTAACTCTGTTTAACAAACATTTACTCCTGTGTGCTAGTATTCTAGCTCGTCCAGAGAAAAGGGACTTTGTCAAAGGGAAAATTCTCAATGTATTTCTAAAGAAACAACACTGAAGGATAAGACCATTCTTCACATCTTTCTTTCTTTGTGTGAAATTGTAGCAAAGATAAAGTCTTTCTCTTCCCCCAAAAGGAAGCCAATTGAATTCAGAGGTTTGGGGCAGCCCAGGATGACAAGGCATTGATGAGCCTGTTGTGACACAGGGCTGCTGTAATACTCACGAGGGGCTCCAAAACAAACTGTTGGCAAGAAAAGTAATGCCAAGATGGCATGTGATTGTCACAAGGATTTGCTGCGTGTCAGTCTCTCCTTGTTTTTATACTTCACACTTAGTCTTGCCCAAAATAAATGCTCTACAGTTGCCCTGTACCAACAGAGCTTCTGGAGGGGAGGCAGAACCCAAAGGTGACACCGGCTGTATTGCTGAAGAAATCACACACAGTGCCAGGCTCTTGGGTCCCTAAGCCATCCACAAACCTGCAATCGTCACCTGCTGTGCTGGCTCAGTGCTGAGTCTGTGAGGTTTCTTCTGAAACGTTCCCTCTGCCTTTTTACCCTTTGTTTGTTTCTGTCTCCCTTCATCTGTTTCTTTCTTTGAGGCTGTATGCACACAAGTGCAAATGTCCACAGAAGACATTGGATGTCCTGAAGCTGGGCTTACAGGCAGTTGTGAGCCACCTGACATGAGTGTTAGGGACTGAATGTGGAGCCTCTGGAAGAGCATCATATACTCTAAGTCACTAAGCCGTTTGTCTCACC
This sequence comes from Micromys minutus, assembly GCF_963924665.1. Lineage (NCBI taxonomy): Eukaryota > Metazoa > Chordata > Mammalia > Rodentia > Muridae > Micromys > Micromys minutus. Next base: position 130,685,605 of record NC_137969.1, read on the forward strand.
CCTTTTTTGAGATGCAGTTTTACGGTTTTACTATGTAGCCCTGGCTGACTTTGAATTCATAAAGACCTGCTTGCTTTTGTTTTTCAGAAACTGGGATTAAAGGTGTACGCCCAGCTTGTGTGTGTGTGTGTGTGTGTGTGTGTGTGTTTTATAAAGACTAGGCATCAGCATTAGGAACTGATCCTTAGACATCAACCACTTTCTTTGAGAAGAAGTCTCTCATTGGCCTGGAACCCACCAATTGAGCTAAGCTTACAAGCCAGGAAGCTCCCAGAATCCTCTTGTCTCTGCTTTCCCAGCACTGGAATTGCAAGCCTGTGTCACCACATCTTGGCTTTTATTTGAGGGCTCTGGGACTTGAATTCAAAACTTATGCTTACATAGTAAGTAAGTAAGTAAGCAAGTAAGCAACCAAGCAACCAAGCAAAAAGGAAGACAGGCAGGCAAGCATTTTATATAGCAAACACTTTATAAACTTAGTAATCTTCCCAGCACAGGTAAACACAGGGGGCTATCAATGTTCGTGACAGAAATTGCTAATTTTTCCTGGGTTTCCCCTGGAATTAAATCTCTGGTTTTCAGCTGAGCACAGCTGTGCTCCCTCATTCCTTAGGAGCTGCAGACAGCCACGCAGCTAAGTTCTGATCAGTAGCTTGTAAATGCAGACAATATATACAGTTAACAGTTTCCCCTGAATAAATCTCAGCTATGCTTTTTCCATTCCCAGTCCTTACTGCTGGCTGGGGAGTAGGGGTGGTGGTGGTGAGTCATTGAAGTAGAGTGACACCCAAAGATGTCAGAGGAGCAAGATGGAAGAAGCCCGCTATGCTACACTTTTCTACTAATTCACCCAAACTGTGGTGTCTTAAGCAACCTCTATAAAACCACTTTTTCTCCCCGGCAGAAGCAAAAACACACCTTTGCATGCCTCTCCTTAGACCAAAGGGTCTCTGGAGGCTTAATTAAGGTTCTAGCTAGAACTTCTGTATCTCTGTGCTTAACTACAAGAAGGATCTTTCATAAGGCTGACTGTTGGCAGCCTCCAGGCCTCAGTTGGCGTAAAGGCCATGTGCCATCCCAGAAGTAACATCCCCTTACCTAAAACTGACCAAACACCTCAGCCATATGCTATGGTGTGTGTGTGTGTGTGTGTGTGTGTGTGTGTGTGTGTTAGGGTGGGGGATCTTATCCCACCCAAAAAGAGTTGATTATGCAAGCCCTGAATGCTAGAAGACCGTGAGAGCCACTGTGCATTACAGACCTGCCACTGAGAAGTTCCTGTCTCATGGCTAGACTATTAATGCTACAGCCTTAATATGCAGAGGAAACAAAACAACCATCTTTTGAAAATGTTTCTTGGTTCTTGAGAGTTTCATATCTAATCCCCATTTCCACCTTCCAACACCCCTCAAATCCTGGGACTACAACACCCACCCTCATAACATATCATTTTCTTAAATGACCCATTAGCTCTAGCTGATGTTGTCCACATGTGTTATCCACTGGAACACAGGAATCTTACCAATCACCACATCTTCCCAACTGAATATGGCCTCGTCTGCTTCAATCAACGGCCGAGAACTTCTCAGGAAGGGGGGAGGACCCACTATTTTGAAGCTCAGTTTGCATTCGAGTGCCAACTTGTATTCTAATCAATAGTGCTGAGTTTGTTCCGTTCTCTGGAACATTTCCTGTTAGTGAGAGCCACGCAGTAAGCATTTTCTGGAATGTAGTCCCAGAAAAGGCTCTGTTGTGTAGCAGTTTCTTCAAAGATTAAGACTTCCCATCTCAGAGGGAAGCTTGCTAAAGACTTGGAATGTTCAAGAAGAAGAGAGACAACACACTGTTGTAAGGAGATTAAACATTTTGCCCTCCAGCAAAGCCCCTTAAGCCTGGGAAGTAAATAACTCAATAGCTTCAGGAAGTCACTGAAACTGACCAGATTCTCTGGGCCTCGCTGACCCCCAAGAGTGTGTAAGCAGTCAAGATTGCTGAGAGATATTCTCAAACCGAGCTGACCAAAAGAAACAGAGACCAGCTGAGAAAAGAACTATGCAAGAAAGTACATTATATGATGTTGCCTAGAAGAAACCGTCTGAGCGCCCTGGAAGAGGCTCGGACGTACTGAGCCCACCTAGAAAGAACGCGGTCCAACCTGTTGATCTGCTTTCAGGCTGTGCAGCGTGCTCCAGGTTTCTCAACTTTTATGGATTGATGCCCATGCTGGGATGGGCTTTGGTGATACATCTTTGAGCCACTTCTGCTCCCGTAGATAATTCCTTACCCAGACTCCTATAAGTAACCCATTGGCTACCTATAAATAAAGCTCACTGGTTCACCAAGTTGACCTTTGGTGGTATCCTTGCTTTGGTCTTTTGTTGCTTCCTTATCTGGGAGATGTATGTGTTCATGGATCCCCAAGAATAACATCACAGGGCTTTCTCTTACAGCTTCCTTACCAGAAACATTCAGAACGAGTTTGTAAAAATTCTTTGGCCCTACCTAAAGCTACTCTGAGCTAAAGTGGCATGCCAAGTCTGTCCACAGGAATTTGGAGTCCAGAAGTCAGTCAATGTTTCCTGAGAACTGGACCCATAAGAAACAAGAACTGGCCTGTGTGGGCAAACAAAAGTGAGGAAGCCAGCTAACAAGGGAGAAAAGGCTGAGGTAGCTATGCAGAGACAAGCCTGCAGAGGGGGCTCGGTCCCAGGATTCCTGTCCCAGGCCTTCTGAAGCTGGCTGGGTCCCCACCCCCAGGTATATGAGATGCTTCTATGTGGTTCCAGAAATATATCCTTCTCTTCACATCGACAAATGTCTCCACCAGCTGAAATGGATCTCAGTTCTCATGACTAAACAATCTTTAACTAGGAAAGGCCTTTACCGATTGTGAGCTTTTGGTATCCAGACTAGCATTTTCCCAGCCAGCTCACAAAGATTCAACATTGTCTTAACCAGCACACAGAAGCTCAGCATTGTCTCAGACAGCTCACACTGTCTTTTCTCCTACACCAGAAAAACAATGGAGTCTTTCTAGAAAACAGATAGGGAGGGGCCAAGCAGAACCACTGGGAAAGAACCAGGTAAAGGAAAGACGATGTTACATGACATATGTATGCCTGTGATGTGGGTCATTATTGTATTGGAGGTCAGCAAATGGTTCCTTAGTCAGCAGGGATCAAAGGGATTCTGCCTTGCCCGGACCCATGTGCTCACACAGGGCTGAATTCACTGAGTTATCTTTGTTCCTGGGTTGATAGGAACTGACCCAGGCCTCTTCCCTGAAGTGGCTTTGCTCTTGTTCCGTCTGAATCCCCTAATGGCTCTGGGATTTTGTCTGTCACCACACTCTCTCTGTGAGCTACTTTCTGTCCAAATTGTTTACTTGGGGATCCAGGCCAGGGTGCTGGGGATGGCTGTATTTTTCTTTCTGCCGAATTCTGCACTCCCTTTCTTGAGTCACACTCCACATTCCTTCAATGCCTCCTTTGAGCTGGTGGGATGTTTTGCAGCAAAGCCATTGGCTGCATGAGCCCAGGAAGGCTTTGTCCCCAACCTTGTTCTAGGAGCTGACCCTCTGGTACAGAGGGGCAAAGTGAGAAGTGGTAAACAGGAAGCCAGTAGGCCTGGCTTGGCCTGGGGATCAGAAAACATCAGATACTGCACTTGGCCCTGGAGCTGGATCATAACCTTCTGGGGTCACAGCATCCTCCAGGCTGGTTCGGGGTGTGTTCTCAGCAGTTTGGGATTGTCAGTGCCGAAGGAAGACTCTGTCCTAAGACGCTGCTGACTCAAAAATGTCCTGGTTTCAAAGGCTACTGGGTTAGACAAACAGATCACAGAAGGCAGGGAGAGTTAGATTGTGAGAATGGCCAAGCCTGCCCATCACCACCTGTATCAACTACAGGTCACCTCACATCTCCAGTCTTCCTGGGCTCCTCAACTATAACAACTCCTTTTCCAGAGTCAGTGTCCCCATAGCAAAAACAGAGTGCTTGAAAACAGATACTGCCCACCCCCCTTCACCAGAGTTTATGACCCTAAGTGGCAGGAGTTAAATACCTCTTTGTTGAATGAATGAGTGAGTGAATGAATGAAAAACTTTCTCTAAGGCTGATTGTCCCTGTTCTCTTATTGTATTTGTTTTTCTCTTGCCTGCAGCTCACAATGGGAATGCTCTCTTCCAGTTGTGCCCACCAATTCCTTTCATCTTCCAAAGATCAGTTCTAAGGCCCTGTCTGCAGCCAGGCTCTAGGGAAAAGAACTGAGTTTCCAAGGAAACCAAAAAGGGACCTTTTGTAAGGAACATGTTAGGGGGTGTAATAGATTACATGGAAGGTAAATGTTGAGATATGGAATGTTGGGAAGGTAAAGGCCTAAGCAGAGAGGGTCATGGGAATATGGCGGAGGCCAGAGAGTGTGAAGGAGGACTAGATGCCAAGGGAGGATGGCTGGAGAGCCACATGGAAACCTACTATCCCATGGACCAATTGTAAAAATAGTTGAAGGGTTAGTAGATACATGAAACATGAAAGGTTTCAGGGAATAGTGGCTGTTAAAGGATTAAGTGGCCCGAAGGTTTCAGAAACAACACAGGCTATTGTTACCGTCCTTGGCCACCGTCTAAAACTACATGGAAAGACCCTATTGAAGAACCATACACTTGGACTGCAGGATGTAGAGAAATGAATGTCACACTGGTCAGGACACTTCTTCCTTGCTGGCCAGCTTTCATAGTGCCCAAAGATGCTATGCAGACTGAGGAGCAGGAAGACACTGATGGTCCAGCCCTGCATGCTGCATTCCTGGTCTGTCAGGCAAGCATGGCCCACTGGTGGCTTGAGTCTGATGGAGTTAGTAACAGCTCTCTGATTGGATCGGAGGCCTGAAATTTCATGGCTAATACTTATAATCCCCTCAAAAGCTCACAGCTGAGGATTTTGCGACACAGTTATGCTGGGGAAATGCTTTCTAGATGTTTGTGTTTATACCCATTAATCTGGGCTGCTCTCAGCCTTGGTCAGAGAAGGTTTTCTGCACTGGGCAGCAGTCAACAGAGGGATGCATGACTATTGGAGGTGCTGAGGATGAGAGGCCAAGTGTTCATCCCTAAGGGTTCCTATGGCAACACCCACTCATCCTCACTAAGTCTCTGGAACATCTCAGAGGAAGAATGACTTTAAGGGCCATAGGGTGGGGAGGAATGAAACACTGTCACTCTCATGGACATGACATGGCTGTCACACACATGTGCTCAGAACAGTTGGGATTACCTGTACAAGATCTCCACAAAATCAAGCCAGCCAAATGCTGGGGTCCATGGGGAGGTGATCTGCAGACCCCACCAAAGAGTTGCTGGCAGTTGATAGTGCGGACAGTGTGGCTTGGGTAAGATTTCATGCTCACATGATCCTACACCCATGCACCCACAGGCAGCAGTGACTACACTTAGCGGGGGGCAGGTACATTTTTAGGGATGTTACAGAGAAATGATAGGAAGGAAGTGAGGGAGGTATATGATTGTATTTAATTTAATGTGAATGTTTATTATCATGATGTGGGTATGTAACATGCGTGTTTATTCTCAAGAATAAATGATAATTTAAAAAAATTAGCAAGATTGTATATGTGAAGATCCTTCCTCCACTGCCTCCCATGCTCCCTGGATGCAGCCTTCTCCCATGCCTGCTCAAGTTCTCTTACCTACCGCCATTATTTTGAAGGTGAAATGATGTAGTCAGAGACTTGCTGAATTGACACGTTGCCCCTGATTCTCCGGAGTTGGGTGCCTTCTCTCCGTCTCTTGGGCACCCACATTTCATTGTGTCTCTTTAGAAACTTCGAGCTGTTTCTAACGCTCTAGCCATGCTTGCAATGGGTGGTGTTTTCCTGTGCAGAGTCCCCTTCAACTCAGCACTTTGCAAATACACCTCATGGTGTACTTCTGTGCACAGCACTCAGATGAAGAAATGCTGCACACAGGAGAGGACACTAGATGGAGGAGGAGGGGGAGGACTCTCAGGAAGGGGAGAACTCTCAGAAGACAGATCAGGCCTTGATGGGGAGATGGGTTATCGTGACACAGGTAACAGGAAAAAAAAATTCAGCATTTTCAGCATCTCGGATCCAGAGCTGCAGCTTCCTGCTAGAATAAGCTATCTTCTGTGGACCAGCAGCTCAGTTCAAAGGCAGCTGGTGGAGGGGCACAAGGCGTCCCCAGGGAGCAGAGTTGGCACATGAAGAAAAGGACCTGCCCCTTCCTGGGACAGGGACCCCCAGGAAAGATTGCGTGATAAACACTGGTGTGTGTCTGCAATCTGCCTTTTATCCCTTCAAAGGCTCCTGAGCTGAGGGCAATTAACAGTGCTGGGGTAGCCAAGAAACTGCCCTGAGAGGATAAACAGGCTGACAGGACATTTATACAGCAGCTTCAGCGGGGTCCTGGTTCCCAAGTGCGGAAGGACGGACGGCAGGGGGTGCCTATTGTCCTCTGTCTAGGCTGTGGTTCCTCTGCATGTGGCATCCTGGTTCCATTTAAGAAAAGGCTGGATGACTCTCTGGGACCTCAGGGCAGCAGTGGACAGAAGGACCGCCACACTGTCCTCACCAGGGACCACCAAGCCTCTTTTATAGGAAGCAGAAGCCATGGTCCAAAATCCCCCCCTCAACTTTATGAGGACACAGTTGACAATCTCCAGCCCTGGATAACCATTCTTCTCTCTGGTCGTACGGTCTCAGCCAGTCAGATTATACATATACATGAGATTGTACAGCATCTGGGCTTCTGCATCTGGCTTATTTCATTTAGCATAATATACCAGGTTCATCACACACCCAGGTTCATCACACAAATAACTGTGGTCCTCTCTTCTATTAAGAGCTAAATAATATTCCAGTGTGTGTGTGTGTGTGTGTGTGTGTGTGTGTGTGTGTGTGTGTGTGTACGTCTCTGTGTGTAATTTATCGTCATCTGATTGCAGACCTTTGGGGCTATTTCCACATCCTGGCTGTGAATATGTTTTAGTGAACATGGGAATACAGATTAACTACTGGAAGAAAGTAAATCGAGGCACCTCGAGGGATAACCATCTCCTGTCTGTTAAAGTGGATAACCATCTTCCTGCTATCAGGAAGACCAATGGTGAGCACTGTCACCAGTGAGGCTGTAGAGAAAAGGGAGCCTGTGTGCTCTGTGCTGCCAATGAAAAGTAACTGAGCCAACCGGAACTCACTAGATTGTCCAAGGATTGCACAGTGAGCCAGCCGATCCTTCCCTGGGTGCCAGGCAGGCGGATCCTGGCCCTGGAAACCTCAGCAGCTAAGAAAACTCAGTTCTTGCAAAGGACCAGAGTCTGGCACTCGTGTGATGGCTTACAACAGCCTCTAACTTTAGTTCTGGGGAGCCACTTTTCTGGCCTTTATGGGTTCCTACATGCACATGCATGTGGTACACATAAACTCAGTCAGGCACACATGCATGCTTGCACCTACATTTTGAGAAAAAGGAGAGAAGTAAATCACAATTTTAAGGCAAACAGACTTGAGGTGCAGCAGTGGCACCCCCTTCTACCAACTGTCATAGGTGACAAGTGTCTGACCTGTCGAAGGCTGGGATTCTCTCTAGGATCAGCAGCACATGTCCACCTGCCAAATGCTGTCAGCGAGGAAGGCTGGGGACATCACTAGAGCATGAGACTGACTTCTGTGATTCCCGTGCTCGGAAGAATGAAGCAGGATTCAAGTTCAAAACTACCTTATCTCTAAGAGACAGACAGGCATGCAGGAAGAGGGAGGAAGAGACAGAGAAAGAGGAAGAGAGACCCTCCCTCCCTCCCTCCTGAAAAAGAAAATAAAATCTCTGTTCTGTAGTTTTATTTTTTTTTTCCTGAGAAAGGAAAACCCCAAAAGATGAGGTATCCCGAAGCCACACAGCTGACTTCCTATGTGACAAGGCTATAAGTCTCCAGGGGTGGACAGCCAAGGTCACTACATTGACTATGGTGATGTCCGAACGGCACATGTAGGTCAAGACCTACTAAAGGGTGGGTGCTGTACATGATTTATTGCAGTTTGGTTATATTTAAACAAAGCTATGTAAAAAAAAAATTCGATGAAAAGAATACATTTTTAGAAGCAAACAGACAAAACCAGCCAGTGACATCTAGGCAGGTAGCACAGGGGACAGACATAGGTGGGCAGAGATTCCCAAGTGAGGCAGCCCTGCTCACACACAGCTACTCTCATCCTCACAGGCCCCATGCCCTTCCCTTCATCTACCCTGAGACTTGTTCTGCAATCCCCATGCCAAATCCCATCTCCTCTCAGAAGCCTCTGTGACCACTTGACCTCTCTGCATTGGAACCCACTTGGGACACTAAGGTATCACAGCACACAACGTAGTTTCTCAAATGGTGCCTGTGATCTTTTGACTTATTATTTAAACTCCTAAGCTTATGCATTTGTGGTTATGCTAAGCTTCTAAAAAGTATGACATGTGTTCCTAGAGTCTTTGAGCGTAGGCTGTGTGATGGAGATCTCTTTGTGGATTACACAGTTCTAAGCCCAGGCTTGTCTCTTATCACCTCCAACCCCTGGTCCATTGCTGTCACGTGCCTCTTGATGTGGTCAGACCATCAGCTGCACTTTGCTGCGGGTTCCACAGAAAGATGCCGTTTCTGCTACCTCCCTTGTGTACTTCGGTGATGGCTTTCTGTGAGTATTTAAAGACCCAGACTTGAGATACCGGCATGCTAGCTTGGGTGCAGTAGAACTCCAAACACTTGTTCCAGTTCTTGCTATACATGAATGAGACAGTTCTAAGTCCCAGCTGAGTGTGGGCCCTGGAATGCAAGGTGCTTGGGAACAGCTCTGAGAGGACAGCCAGTGAAGCACTACCCATTACCCTAAGCCCTTTCATTTCTGTTTGTTTTTAGTTTTCCCAGAAGCCCACTGGCGTCTAATAGCTCATCTCCCAGAAAAGGAATGACATTTATAACTGCAACCCCTCCTGAAAATGGAGGAGTTATCTGGGGACTAGGGACATGCCCCATGCACTGATAGCTCAGACAGCAGTCTGAGCTTGCAGTCACAGGCCTCAGCTGCACAGAGTCTCCGCCCCTGAGCATGAACTGGGGCTGAGAGTTCGCAGGACAGCTCCAAGTATCCTCTTCCTGTTTGAGAGAGTGGCTGGCAGGTCTCTGAAAACCTGCAACTTATTTATGTCTTTAATCCTGGGCTCCCTGCCACTACTCATCTCAGAACCAGAGCAGCCCTGGTTAGTATTAGGCTCTTCCCACCCCTGCCACCACCCCAGTGAACGGAGGACGAGCAGGGATGGGTTCCATTGCGGTTGGTGTCTGGCAGGGAAGCGGTGCTGGGATGACCACAGGGAAAGAGTCCTTGGGAAACAGGGAGGGGCGCTGTGTTTTCTGTTTATCTGATGTTCCACACATGACACACAATGGCTTTTTGAGTAGGAATTTAAAAATACAGGATCCTTTAGGAGAAAGCACTCTTTCCCCCCAAACAATCTTTGTGGCTTTGTTTCTCCTCCTAGATGGTAATTTAAGGCTAGATGAATGCTCAGCGTTACCATCCTAGACAGTTTTCATGCTATGGGTGTGTTTCTTTAGAAAAGGGAGTGGCTAAAGGACAGAAGAGAAGAGTGAGGGCCTTGAGGTCAACTTCAGTGACATCAGGGACGGTGGAGAGAATTTACGGTAGCCATGAGGGGAAGGGTGACCAAGGCAGGTCTGAAGGAAAGAGGCAGGGGTCATTCCTCCAGAATCATCCACAAGCTGGGAGGCCTTTGGCTCAGGAAGTTCAGTGCGGATTCATTAGTTTTGCTCTAATTACATGAACATCTTGTCATTGCCCTCAGATGGTGCACACAGCACACACATTACACATAGTGTATACATAGTACATATACAGTACACACAGTATACACAGTACATATACAATATACACAGTATACACACAGTATACACAGTACATATACAGAATACACAGTACATATACAGTACACACAGTATACACAGTACATATACAGTGCACAGTACACACACAGTATACATAGTACATATACAGTGCACAGTACACACACAGTATACATAGTACATATACGGTGCACAGTACATACACAGTATACACAGTACATATACCATATACATAGTACATATACAGTACACATACAGTATACATAGTACCTATACAGAGTACAGTGCACATGCAGTATACACAGTACCTATACAGTATACACAGTACCTATACATTACACACAGTATACACAGTACATACACAGTATACACAGTACATATACCATATACATAGTACATATACAGTACACATACAGTATACATAGTACCTATACAGTGCACAGTACACACACAGTATACACCATACACACAAATTGCAAATGTACACAATATAAGCAAACACAGTACACATACACAGTACACACAGTATGCACACTCATAGTGCACATACACAGTACAATAGTACACATAATACATATATAGTACACAGCACACACAGATAATACACACACAATACACAAACACAGTACACACAGAGTATAAACACACAGTACATACACACAGTACACGTACATAGTACATACACTCAGTACACACATAGTACACACACAGCACACACACAGTACACACACAGTACACACAGGGAGCACACATAGTACACACACACAGTAATATACACAGTACACACACACAAAACACAAACAGTATACAAACACAGTACACACAGAGTACATACACCACACACACACAGTACTCATATACAGTACATACACAGTATACACACTCAGAGTGCACATACACAGTACAATAGTACACATAATACATATACAGTAAACAGCAAACACAAATACTACACACACACAATACACATACAGTACACACAGCACACACAAATAGTACACACACAATATACATACACAGTACACACATAGCACACACACAGTGTACACACACGGCACAAACAGACTACATGCACAGTACATACACACAGAACAAACACAGTACACACACACAGTATACAAACATAGTACACACAGAGTACAAACACTACACACACAGTACACATACACAGTACTCACACAGTATTCACACATAGTACATACACACAGTATACACATAGTACACACACAGTACACACACAGCAAATAACACCATGTAGGGAAAAAGGCCCTTCACTCAGGTCCAAGTAGGTGATGCTGCTTCTTAGATGAAGCAAATCTTTGACACTTGTCATATTTCTCATCCACGGGTCTCATATCTGTGAAAATTACCAACTGCAGACTAAAAATAATTTGGAAGACACTTGCCTCCAACCTGGCCACATGCAGACTTTTTCTTCTTTGTTCTTGTTACCTCAGCAGTATAGTACAGAAACTGTGTACACAGTATTTTCCAGTTGGTATTATAAGTAGTCGAGACATAATTTAAAGATTGCAGAAGAGATGAAAATACAATATTATTTTATATGAAGGATCTGAAAATATGTGGGTTTGGGTATCTGCAGTGGTTTGAATATAAATGACCCCTATAGGCTCATATATTTGAATGCTTGGTCATTAGTTGTGATCTTGTTGGAGGGAATGTGTCACTGGGGGTGGGCTTTGGAGTTTCAAATGCTCAAGCCAGGCCCGGTGTCTCTTGCTCCTTCCTGATACAGATCTGGATGTAGAACTCAGCTACTCCCCAGCCCTATGTATGTCTGCCTGCATGCCACCGTACTTCCTGCCATGATGATAATGGACTAAACCTCTGAAACTATAAGCAAGACCCAATTAAATGCTTTCTGACTTGCTATGGTCATGGTACCTCTTCATAGCAATAGAACATTGACTAAGACAGTATCCAAGAGGAATCTCAGTACCAATCCCTTATAGATATTAGAAAAAGATAGTTAATTCCTTTCCTGTGCCATAGACTTTTTGTGTATGGCCACATCTCCACAACTAATATCTGGAACCTTGAAGACAATCTGCTGGGCCTTCCAGAAAAGGTTTCCCCTAGACTCTGTAGACACCGGCACACAGAAGGAAATGCCCCTTGTTGGCTGGGTGTGTGTTTTGTACATGAAATACGGACAGCTTCCTCTACCACTGTGCCACTCAGAGGAAGGAAAAATTGAGGGCACTGTCACTAGAGAAGATGAAAGGCTATAAAATACTCCTGTCTTTGGTGATGGAGCAGTGGCTAAATGTATCCTGGGACCATCCCTTTCAGAGCATTGTGTTTAATGAGTTATTAACTCCCTGTCCATAAGCCAGCTCCAGCTGAGTCTTCAATCCCTTGCAGCTGGATATCTAATGATAAGAGATTTTATACACACACACACACACACACACACACACACACACACACACACACACACACACCTGACAGACTATATCTAACAACATGCCTCATGACATGGCTAACTGAATCCTGTTTCACTTCCAAATGTCCTGTTTGCCCCTGGTCAAGCCATGCTTCCTCTGTGTCCCAAGTTAACTCCCACTAACTCCAGCCACACATTTGCCAAGGGCCAAAGGTCATGGTCCCACAGACATATCTCAATTCCACATCTGTCAAAGGCCATAGGACCACCGAGCCTGTGTTTGCATCTTAGTTATACCGCACATTCAATAGTCTTTACAAAAGTAACTTCACTTCCCTAAACTTGGCTTTCTCACCTGTAAATCAGGGGAAATGTCTCATCTCTTAGGAGTCTTTAAAGCTTTAGGCGCCAGATATGCGGGCACACTCCTCTATTCCCAGCACGTGGAAGGACGAGGCAGGAGAATCAGCAATTTAGGTGCAGCCCGGGCTTGTGTTAAAAGGAAGAAAAAGATCATTTAAAACGAGGCAGTGTCACAAAGAGCAAAAGCCAGTGTCTGATGTGCGGTGACATGTAGTCACAGCCGAAACAAATAATAAGTGTGTGGGTTGACATTAGTAATCGCTTTGGATTGATTGGCTCCTTCCAATAGCAGTGGGGTGTTGTCACCACATCAGTACAGCAGCAAGGGCACATGGTACTAACTAGCCCACTGACCTATAATTGGGTGTTTTATGCAGAATATGCATATTTCTTATCCCACAAAGAATGCTTGATTTTTTTTTTTTCTTATTCTTGTGCCAGGGTAGAATCCAGAGTCTCAAGTGCTCTACCACTGAGCCACATCTCCAGCCCCAGCGAACCTTCTGACATGTCAACATAATTCCCATTTTCTTGAGGTAACTGAGGGTGGAGAGACTCGATCAGCACCTGGGCTTGTAGACCAGGCCACTGAGATCCAAGTCCTAACGGCGAGCATGCATACTCCGCCCAGCACCATCTGTCAGTCACATCCCTCCAGGCCTCTTGCTCTCTGCTGCCCAGGTTTTGTGAACAGCTCTGACTAACTTGGTGGCTTGATTTCTATCCATGAAGTAGGGTTTATGAGAATGGCGCCTGCAAGTGGTCAGCGTTTCTGAACGTGTTTCTGTGTCGGAGAGAGGAGAAGGGTAACCAGCCTGGAGGTGCAGCGTGCCTTCTTTGTGTGACCGGCTGAGCTGAGCATCCACACCACGTCTTAGCCCTTCGCTGTTTACCTAGAGGTGAGAGAGCCTGAGATAAGGCCTGGTTGGTGAGGTTTATGTGACTAGCAGTAGACACGTGCTGTTGACACTGTTTACCAGTTACCGAGTTTCCGTGGGGCTCACTGGGTGACCGTCAAAAGATACTCATTCAATTGGAGTAGCAAGGAGAGGGTAGTTCTGTTTGAGAAAAGCGGAAGTAGATCAAAAATTAAATAGAAAAATCTCTAAGAGTTTCAGTACCAAAGAAACGGCTGAAATTAGCGGTGGGCTTTTAATTTTGAAATTAGCTGATGTAGGTCAGCTCTCACTAGCATTCTCACATGACAGCACAAGTGTTCATGGTCAGTTCGGGGGCTAAGACGTGCCAGGAAGTCGGTGCCAGCAGGATTGACTGAAGGAGATGGAGGCAGGGCGATCAAGAGTTAAAGGCCAGCCTGGGCCACACGCTTTGATACCCCAATGACTCCATCAGTGAGTCTGTTGTGAGGGCAGTAAGCAGTTTTCTCCACCCGGCTCCTCTCAAGCTGAAGTGCACGACTCCACATCAAGGAAAACTCAGAGGGCATGGATGTGAGCCCTATTAGGCCTCAGAAGCATCTTTTTGGCTGTGAACTAAAGACAGACAAAAATATTACTTTAAGGTGAATAATAATTCAAACAAGCACCGGTTATCATTAAAAACAATCAGTTTAGGGCCAGAGGTAAAAGGTGACACATGGCAGAGGCAGAAACAACAAATTCTGAAGGCAGTCAAACTGAAGCAACACTGGCAACGTTGAAGGTGTTTGTACAACCAGCAGTTTCCCTCGGGGGCTTCGAAGTTACAGCACCCATGGTCTTAAGGTTGAAGTGTGGTTCGGGTGTTCATTGGTGGACAGCACCTGGATAGGAAGAAGCAGAATCCAAAAATAAAACCGAGGAGGATTAAAACTCTTAGGTCTGGCCTGCTCCTGAAGGTGGTAACAGGGTTGTAAAAGGAAAAAGAAAAACGAGACAAAGAAGATGATGATGGTCCGCTCCTGTTGACAGTGCTTTAGTGGCTGCTGACGGAGAACACTCCTGAGTGCTCGTCTTCCTCTTTCTCTCTTATCTTTTTACCGATTCTTTGTGAAATTCGCATCCTGCACCCCAATCCCACTCCCCTCCCTGTCCCTTCATGTTCACTCTCGGCCCTTGCAACCTCCCTCCCAAAGGTAAACAACAAATAAAAATAAATGAATAAATAAGCAAAGCCGCAGTGTGTTGTGGAGTGTCACACGGTGTACCCCCTCTTCCCCAGACAGCTTTACTTACAAATCTTCATCTCAGTAAGTCTTGGTCTGCTTAGAGACCGCTGACTTCTGCTTCGCTAACAGTACTGGGACTCCTCTCAGACAGCCTGCTGTTGCCCTGTGTCATGGAGGTCCTGCAGCTTTGGATCTGCAGGGCTGGTCCCTTCGCTCTAACAGTTCATAGACGGGGTGGATGTTGAGGTTGAGCCAACTCAGAGCCCTGGATCCCGACCTGCATGGAAGCTAATCTGGTCAATGCTCTGGGCTCTTCTGCTTTGCCCAGGCAAGGTGCAGGGCCAGCGCTCCTCTGTCCATGATACCAGTTCGACTATGTTGCCAGGGTGAGGTGTGGGCCAAGAGGAAAGAGAAATGGTTAGGGGAATGCTTCTCTCTTAAGTCCACGCCATCTAATGGCAGACAAGGCGCAAGGCCCACACTCCTGTGTCCGTACCCTCTGGGGCTGGCTCACCTGCACCCCCACCACCAGGACCAGCTCTGCTATGATGCCCAGACCAAGTATGGGTACTATTATCCCACGAGAGATGGGAAGGGCCAGCTCAGCATGGTGCTCAGACACAGACATGACCTCTGACATCAGCCTAGACCAAGGACATTAACATGGCCTTTGGTGGTCACATGAGCCTTGGACATCAATGCAGAACCTGGGTACGTTAGGACCATGAACCCTGGCCACAGCAGCATGGGCCCAGATGTCACCTTGGCCTTAGATGACAGTGCAGGCTACTCAAATCAGTATGTCCCCTGGCAGTAAAACAGCTCTCAGACATTATACATGGTCTCAGGTGGCAGCCCAGGCCACTGACATATGCTTGGCCTTGGGTCCTAACTTGGTCCACAGACGTTAATGCAGATCACAGCTGCAGCAGGACCACAGACTCAGACGCGGCCTTCAGCAGCTGATGGGGACAGGCTGCTTCCGGTAGCAGCAGCACAGGCCTCTCAGATTAGTTTGTCCTCCATCATCAGCCCCCAGACATCAACATGGTCTCAGACAGCACCCAGACCACTGACATCTGGATGGCCTTTGGTGGCAACACAGGCCACAGACCCAGGCTGTGGTAAGGACACAGACATGGACCTTGGCAGCAGCCATTGTGGGATCCCTCCACGCCCTGGGGTGGTTGTGCAGGCTCCTCATATTGATCTGTTGCTCGCTGCCACCATGTCTCCAGGCCCACCTCTTTCCGCAGGGCAGGAAGGCCTCGTGTCCTCTCCCATTTATCTTCTGCATGCTTCCTCTTTCTCATCTCTCCAACCCATATTCACAACCAGGGCACACACTTGGGTGTCTCTCTTTTCTGGCCGCCTTGGGGCCACCCTGGGTACTCGTTTGCAAACAGAAGAAAAGATCTCTGGTCGGTCTCTCTCCTTTCAGAAGGGTTCATACTTTTACAAGCCGAAGCCTTTGTTAGGTAGGATTTTGCCCTCAGGACACCCTTCCTATAGTTCCAGAACATAACGGGAAGCTTGTTCTTTTTAATATCTTTAGTATAAAAAATGAATGCTGTATTGTAGCGGGCTTCATTATGACATTTTGTACATGTATAATATGTGTTCTAAACGCACAGAATAGATCACACATTGCACACTCACAGACACCCCTCCCATTCTTCTTGATCCACTTCTCTTTTTGCCAATTATGTTCTGCTTCTGTTTCTAACTTCATGTCATTTCTGTGTATGTAGCCAAGTGAGTTTTATTACTGTTATTTATAAGGCTCATAGATAAGAGTCTATTCATGGGAGCGCAGGCACCTTACCTGTGTTGGAGCCACTAAGGGGGGGAACCCTCTTCTTTCCGAATCCACTGTTAACTGTGTATAAATCTTTAGAAGGGGTGTTTTCCCATGATCCCCTTCCTTCTCCATGACAGGATGTTAAGGGGCCACAGCTGCTGTGAGTTCTACAGTGTAACATCCCTGTCGTGTCCTGACGTGAGCATCCTACTCTTCTATTCCTCTTCCCTCTGACTCCCATGTTCTTTCTGACCCTTCTGCAATGTTCTCTGAGCCTTGGAAAGGGAAGACAGTTGTCCCACTTGTGGCTGTGTGTCCAGGAGTCATTATTCTGTATACTTTGTACAAGCATGAGCTGGCTGGCCATTTCATAATGAAGCTTCTCTGGCCAATGCTGACAGACGCTCCATGCTATGGATATATACATAGCTATTTGGGGGATAATTTTATAAACATTTTGTGAAACAGAAATAGTCTTAATCTCCCCAGCCATGGGCTTTCGAGCAGATAATGCATCAGATGTGAATTTTCTCCTGTGGTGTAAACAATAAATCCTATTAGAAAGTGATTTATTACCCCCTATAACAGACTTGCACCAATGGGCTTATTTTTGACTAGTGGGTCAGTATTGTTGCACACAGGGTCTGTAGCTGAACAAGAGTGCAATGACAACTTTATGTAGCATTCATGTGACACCTATGGTGCTCAAGGACTAACCAGCAAAAAAGACAGCTTCCAATCCAGTTCTAAGTTGAGTTCCAATAGCCTGGTGTGCTGGTGGCATGTTCCTGTTGCTCTGACAATAGAAACAGGGAGTAATTTAGATAGAACAGAGTGCTGGACTCTGGGACTCTAAGAGTTTGACATGGATATGCATTCAGTGTCTGGTGAGGGCCTCCCTCCTGCACGGCTGCATGGTGAGAAGCGAATGTTAACTTGGTCTTCTGCCTCTTACAGAGTCACCAAGGCCATTAGAGGACTTAAGGTCTCCATTCTCAATTATCATTAACACATGAATTGGGGGGGGGTTAAGTTTCCAACACTGGGGAGGCAGTCAAACCATTTCAGAGCTTTGTCTCATAGCTTCCTTCTCTGGAGAATTCCTTCTGCCAAGCAGAGGCCACGCCTCATAGAAGGTCCCCCTCACACACATTATACTCTACCCAGAGTGGTGATGGACAGACTTGAAGGTTCAAACAGCCAGGAGCCGAATCTGAGGTACAACTCTGGCTACAGACACTACTCCCAACCAGAGTGCAGATTCTATGGGACACTACTTGGTTTCTTTACCCAGGTCTTCACCCCTTGGCTCCTGAGAGTAATCTCGTTGTTAATCCCACACAGTCGGGATTACTCACTCACGAATTTGAGTGGTCACCTATTTCTAGAACACCCCACCTGTCTGAATCAGAGATAAAAGAGTAATGCTCAAGGCATCTGGAAAGCTGAAGCAGGTTTTGCACGAAAGATCAAGACTCGGGATGCTGCCGGGCCTCGCTGGAAGACAGTGCAGCAATTCCTCGAAAGTTCTGGAGAGAAATGATTATTACCATAGGGACAATTCCATAAAGCAGAATGACACAGTGACACTCCAATAATCCCCGAACTTGGAAAGCTGAGGCTTTGCGAGTTCAAGGCCACCTTAGATACACAGTGAGAGCACCCTTCAGAAAAACTAAAATTACCAAGCAAACAAAATACCGTCAGGGTAGGATTCCATGTTGAGCACCTGACAGGCTTTTTGGAATCCAAGTTCTCAAAGAATGTTCCTGTTTGTACTCTTCTCCAAGGGGTGCCTCGGAAAACCAGGAAAGAAAATCAAGAGAGGAGCACATGCAAACAGAAGGAGAAATGCCAAGAAGAAGGAGAGGTAAGGGTATAGGGGAAAAGAATGAAGGAGATGCCAAGGACCAGCAAGAATGGGACCGAGGGGTCGGGCTCAGGGCTCTCCACAAGCAGAGAAAACTGGGGACACCCAATGTTGGACAAGATACAGAATGTTAGGCAGCTGGAGAAAGAGTTTAAGAACACGGCAGTTTCTGGGCAGTGGTTATGCACAGCTTTATTTCAGCACTTGGGAGACAGGAGGGTCTTAGTGAGTTCAAGGTCAGCCTGGTCTGCAGACTTAGTTTCAGGACAGCCAGGGCTATACAGAGAAACCCTGCCTCAAAAAACCAAAATCCAAACCAAACCAAACAAACAAAAAAAGCATGATGGTGACCTTGGGCAGTTCTGTGATCTTGCTGGTACTAGTTTCTACATGTAAATAGGAAGAATAGTTATTTTCTCATAGGTTTTCTTCAAGGTTTAAAGAGCAAATAAATCTCACGAAACAACTACCCAGCAGGGAACGAAGTGAACCTGCACTGTGCTATTTCAACCTAGCTGAGAAAAAGCTTAAATCTGCCATATGTGGGTGTGGCTTGCTATATGTGGGTGTGGCTTACCATATGTGGGTGTGGCTTGCTATATGTGGGTGTGGCTTACCATATGTGGGTGTGGCTTGTTGTATATAGGTGTGGCTTATCATGCAGATAGTTCAGTCTGTGGGCATTTTATTGTCTACATTAATTTTTGTCTTTAAAATATAATTTTGAGTCTTAGAGGGGTGCATATATATCTGCCTGTTTCCCCCCAGATTTTATCAAACTCACATTTTTTCAGTCCTATTAAAATTAACTCTCTTCAGTCTTCCCCCCCACTGTCCTTCTTCCTTCTTCTTTTCCTCTATCCCCCCCTCTCTTCCTGCCTTTTTCCCTCTCTTCTTCCCTCCCTGCCTTCTGTCTTTCCTTCCTTCCTTTTTCTTTTGTCCCTCCCTCCCTTTCTCTCTTCCCCCTCCCTCCCTCTCTTCTTCCCTCCCTTCTTTCCTTCCTTCCTTTCTCTGTCCCTCCTTCCCTTCCTTTTTTCTTCCTTCCTTCCTTCTTCCCCCTCTCTTTCTCCCTCCTTCCTTCTTTCTTCCTTCTCTCCCTCTTCCTCTCTTCTTCCCTTCCTTCTTTCCTTCTTTTCCTACCATTCAGTTTGATAATGATTTTTCATGGCCAAAGGAGACCCTACTCCCAAGATTCACATGAGTCTCATTGGAAGACATACTTGGAAGAACAGAAAACATCACAAAATATTTTACACATTCATGGAACTACTAATTGCAGTTTCTTTATTGTTGCTGTTGTTTTAAACTGAAAAGTCATACAGTATATCCTGAACACAGATTCCTTTCCCTTCCTCCATCTTGTCCCATATCCTCCCACATCCCTACCCATTCAAGTTCATTCCTTCATTGTCTCTTTCGAAAACAAGTAGGGGGGAAAAAGCACAAAAAACACAGAGAGACAAATGTTAAACAAGCAGAAAAGGGTTTGATTTCCAACAGGGGGACAGTGAATTAAATTAAAAGATACATAAGGGAATAAAACCAGTGATATAAAAACATGTGTCTACAGCACAGATGTTCTGGAAAAAAAACTAAATATTTCAGTAAATCTTTAAGCAAAGCTTAGGGTGTGTGTGTGTGTGTGTGTGTGTGTGTGTGTGTGTGTTGTGTGTGTGTGTGTGTGTGTGTGTGTGTGTGTGAGAGAGAGAGAGAGAGAGAGAGAGAGAGAGAGAGAGAGAGAGAGAGAGAGAGGTAGCTTCTTCTCCCAGTCTGTCCCCCTACCCTTGTGTTTCTTGGGACTTCTAGCTTGTTCCAAAACAGCCAGTACTGTGGCTAGGCTTTGCCTCATGGGAGTTGGCTTCTAAGCAAGAGCCTAGATTCTGGGGGAGACCCAAGCCCAGCCTTTTCACATGGGATGATGGCCGCTGCCTCGGCGCCTTCTCCTTGTGTGTTCCAGGCAGTAGGGTCAGCCAAGCCCGCACTTGGAGTAAATCTGGAGAAATTTACGCTGACACTTGGTTCCACATCTGGAAATGCTGAGGGGCAGCTATGGCCTCAACGTTGTGGTCATTCCCTTCTCCAACCGAGGTTCCACACACCTTGCAGGCAAATGCTTGTCTTCACAGATGCCTGGTGGACGTTCAAAACTCTTCTACCCAAAGCTAAATGGGGTTAAATGTTCAGACCACAAAGTTAAAATTTTCAGGCTGTCACTTGGAAAACTCCAAATCTGGGCGGGTCTGCTATGTGTGATGTTGTGGCCATAAGAAGATGTACTTCAAATAATGCCCCTTGGATTAAAAATCACCATTTAAAACTGTGTTCCCACCAAAGCCTTCCTTTAGGAACTGATTATATCTATGGTTAGATGCCACAACTTAGCCCTTTCTGAGGAGAAATTGTGAGATTCTTCTATGAAAAGAAATAAACAAAAATTCTTCATAAAGTTGGAAAACCAGTGGGAAATAGGGTAGGTTATAAGAAGTTTTCATGACTTTATTTCACATAAAAGAAACTGATCAGCTAAAGGAAAGGGAAATTATCTACTCTATAATTTAGAGAATTTTATCTATATATTTTTCTATTCTTACTTTAAAACTCAAGAGGAAAATATTCGGTTTTTTATTTTCTTTTATTTTTATTTTGTGTGTTTGTTTGTTTGTTTTTGGCACTGATCAAACTAGAGGAAAAAGAGTAGGGTGAGGATATTTTACTGTCAGGCATTTTTCAAATGGAGAGAATGAACAAGCTGTAAAAGCTAATGGTCCACATGAGAAGGGATGTCTTTAAAACTATCATGTTAGAAACTTGTGCACAGGATTTGCACAGGTTCAAGCCAGACGTGATCCCGTTGTTCAGACGAGGAGGTAGACACGAGTCCCACCCCTACCAAGAAGCTATCTGCAAGTGACATCTGCTTTCAAAGGAAACTGTGTTCTGTCCATGAGAGTCTCACTGGTCATGCTAACCAGGCTTCCAGAAGCCTGCCAACACAAAACCAACTCAGTGGCATTATTGTAGACTTCTTGTCTCATACTGTTTTGTTTGAGCATATTTTTGCCTTACTGGTCTTTGGCTTGTATATGGGATTATATTCTGATTTTGTGTTTTTACGGGTTGTGTGAGTGCTTGCGTCCTTGTCTAAGTATTTCTCATGGTTTTCTTTCTTTGTTATATTTTTAACTCTGGTTTGAGTTTTTGTTTGTTTTCTTGCTTGTTTGTTTTTCTAGAGAGAAAAAGAAACAGCCTGGAGTTGAGATGAGGAGTTAGGGAGGGTCTGGGAGAAGTTTGGGGGAGGGGAAATTTCTATCAGAATATATTGAGTGAAAAGGTATTTTCAATAAAAATATAGACATATAATTTTTTTCCAAAATGTGCATTGTGTTGGGGACTTTGTCAGGTAGATTTTTAGCTGCTCTAGTTAAAACATAAAGAAGTTTATAATAGCCAGAAGCTGGAAAGAACTCAGGTGTCCTTCAGTAGATGAATGGATACAAAAATTGTGGTACATTTACACAATGGAGTACTACTCAGCCATCAGAAACAATGACTTAACCAAATTCTTAAGAAAATGGTTGCATCTAGAGAATATCATCCTGAGTGAGATAACCCAGTCACAAAAGAACAGACATAATATGCAGTCACTGATAGTGGGATGCTAACCCCAGAGGCTCGCAGTGCCCCAGAAACAACTCACAGACTGTGTGAAGTCCAAGAAAAAAAGAAAACAAAAAACAAACAAACAACAACAACAAAAAAAAAAAAACCCGTCATGCTCAATCCTAACACACCAAGAAAACGTTGAGTAATTCTGGTTTACCTCCTGTTTTACATGTACTTTTTGCTCATTGTAACTAGTAAGACCTTAATGCAGAGTATCAAACCTTAAAAAAAAAAAAAAAGGAAAAAAAGAAAGCCAAGCACTGACACAATTGTATTTGTATACATTTTCGCAAAAATGTTTAAAATTTTTTTCTTTTATCTTTGTTTTTTAAAAGAATTCAGACATCTAAAGTATGTGAGGAAGACTTTCCTCATGAAGTCACATCATATCTTATAGCTCATCAGAGAAGTGGGCCAGGAATATTTATTAATATCCAATATGATAACTGTTCATTTAAAGTTTGACTTGGAACTGAAGTCTAATGAGATCACATTATTTTTTAAGCTATCTTGCAACTTTTTATTAAACTTCTTGTTCATTGTATGGATATATATATATAAAAAAACATAAAGAAGTGCCACACTCTATGGGGACCCGCCAATCTGCTGGGTTGTTAACAACAGTCTCATCATCTCCGTGTCCCCTAGTGCCAGTGCTGTAATGCCCAGAGACACACAGTAAAATTTACTGTTTTTTAAGTACTTTGTCCCCCATAAACCTCCATTCAAAGGTGCTCTTCCACAGCTCCTCCCAAGCCTTGTGTTTCAAGGTTGTGATTTATAGGGTCAGCTGCAGCCTCCCCTCACCGAAGCCATTTCTTCATGGATGCTCAGCCCTGGTCCCAAGCTCAGCAGTGCCCACAGGCCTCTGCACAAATGATTGTTCATGAAGATTTGAGGACTCAAGTGTGTGTGGTGCCAGTGTGTGTGTGTGTGTGTGTGTGTGTGTGTGTGTGTGTGTGTCATTTGGAGGCATATGAGTTGTGGGGTAGTGAAAGGTATGAGGGGTGTATTCATATTTGTGTCTGTGTATGTGATGTGTGTGTATGTGTGAGAGTGGAGATGGGGGTGGTGTATTGTATGTGTGCATTTGTGTGGTATGTGTATTAAATGTGTGCATGTATGTGGCATATGACATATATATATATATATATACATATATATGGTGTGTGTGTGTGTGTGTGTGTGTGTATGTATTGAATCATCTTACTCTTAAGACTGTTTTTCTTTTTTAGAACATGTAGTGTGCTTTGTGACTGAGCATGATACAAGGAGAGCTCCTCTTTGTCTCCCTGAGCCAGTAAGATAGCTTCGGGCAAAACCAGCCCCCACTCACCATCCACCAGAAGGAGAAGTCAGTAGGGGGCTGATTTGCCATGGCAGACGAAATCGGACCACCCCTGAGCAGAAAGCATGTGGGTATAGGGGTCACAGGATCCCTATCGGATGTGGTCATCTAGACCTCCTGTTCTGGACATGTAGTACAGGCAGGCTTTGAAAATCTGCTCTTGCTAAGTGTGTGTGACCCAAGGTAAGTAAAAACACCATAAAACCTGAACTCCTGACTTGGTGCCTTCCTGTGGCATCTCCTTAGGCCCTGGGTCATATCATCAAAGAAGTCATGTAGCCTGCAGTTTTGAAACACGCCCCAGAGCCTGCCTTTCTAGATCTCAATCCTTCTGCCCTCCCACTTCCCAGCTGGGTAACTTCAGATGAGTTACTTAGCGGCTCTGTAAAAGGGAGATGCCCATTGTACCCAGCAAGTGAGATTGCCAGGTAAAAATCTATATTTGCTAAGTACTTAACTAAACCCATCCCTGGGGAATTGGAGAGAGCAGGGAGATATTTGCTTCATTTGTGTACACACACACACACACACACACACACACACACATGCACACACACTTGCATGCACACATGCACTCAAAATCAATATTTAAAAAGCAATAAGGACTCATTTGTGGGAAGAGCCTTTGCAGGAAGCCGGTTCTGTGTCTGGCCTTAACCTCCCTGCATTCATCTGGCTGTCTTGGAGCTTCTGTGTTTGTGTTTTTTCCAAGTCAGCCTCAGGACTGGTAACCTGGGCTGTCTTCAAACCCATTCTCCTCTTGTTCTGTGCCTCTTATTCACTTAGAATCACTGAAACCCTTCCTGACTCACAGCACACATTAGATGTTTATACTGATGTGAATATTTAGATTTTCCGGGGAGGGGTTATAGATCTTTTATCATCTGTTGCTTCCCTCTACGTGAGCCACCCATCCTATCCTTGTGGGATCCAAAAAGGGTAGAAACAGAGGTGATAGGCAAGAATGTCTTGACACTGAAGCATTTCAGGAAAGTCTTCCAGGCCTGGTGTGTAGCCCTTTAATACCCATTGGCAAAGTAAAATTCTCTCATGCTTTTTCTCCAAAGCCCCATGTAGCAAGACAAACAGACCCAGAGCTGTTTTTGCTGTTTCTACCCAGCCCTTTGAGAGGTACGTATTAAGAGTTTTATTGTATCGTCATTTTTTTTCTGCTAAATAATGATCACTTAATGGGCCAGTCAGATGGCTCAGTGGGTAAAGGTTCCTGTCCCTGGCATGCATGGTAAATGGAGAGAACTAGTTCCCATAAGCTGCCTTCTGCCCTCCACACATATGCCATGGTCTCCATGTATTATGTACACACACACATACACACACACTCACTCACATACACACACACACATACACATACACCCACACACACTCAAACACACTCACACACACTCACACATATACACACTCACACACTCACTCACACACACATACATACACACACACACACTGTCTCACATACTCTCACACACTCTCACACACTCATACACACACACACACTCACACACAATGTAATTTAGTTTGCCATTTAAAGTGTGTCACAATCATTCATGATTTTCAGATATTCAAGGTCTGTCCTACTGTGAACAGTAATTTCTGAGAAGGATCAGAAATGACTAGTGGACTGGTTAGAACCGAAATGACGTGGGGAGGTTGGAATGTTGCAGGTCCAGAGCCTAATTATAACTTATCTTACGTTAGCTTTATCCCCCTAACAGACATTCCTTGCTCATCTCTGTGTCTGGAACTACCATCCTGTGAACAGATAAAAACCTTTGAAATCTATTCACTGAGCAGACCACTAGCTTCCACCAATCCAACAGCTAAGAACTCCGAGAGATAGCATCTAAGGGCCGAGGAGATTTTCCCCGAACCACCTGCCTCTGTGACGTTTCCACCAAAGTACTTTTCAGTTTCTTTGTTTATACCTCCCTTTGTTCTGCTCTTATAAAATCGCAGGAATCTGGGATAACCGAGCTCCACAGTTCTCAGGCTCTGGCTACTCAAATTCCACTCCAACATAAACTCTTCTTTTACTCTCTCTGAGGTAAGAACTGTGTTGTTTGCATTAACAGTTTCTTCTTAACATATATAATTTATCTCTCTAATTTAAGACCTTAACCATTCCTTCAAGACCTACTTAAAATATTGAGCAAGTTACTGTTCGTGGGACCTGCTAGCGCCCCCCTGGAGGAGGGGCGCTGTTTGCTTTTACAAATCCAAGACTGTTCCTGGGGTGCTGTCACATCACTCTGTATAGCTGAGGAAGAGCTTACCAGATTCTAGAGCAGAGACCCCAGTCACTATCCATCAATGTGTCAGAGTTCTGTAATTGACAGTTCACTTATGCAAATCACCAACTCGGGAGTTCCCCTGGCCTCCTACGCCTCCCAGAAATGCTTATAGTCACACAGACACCAATATCTTCTTTTACAACAGCTTACAGCCAGGTCCTTGTTGAAGGGAACCCACAAATAAACTCAGGTACAACACTCTGTGCTTCTGTGTGACCTGCATCCATGTGTTACAGATATGGAACTGGTGGGAAGTGGTGATGTCACTCCATAGAAACTTCTAGAAGAGCTTCAGACCATTTGGCATTCTTCAAAGGGAATCATAGGGCCCTACCCCCTCTCCTTTCTCTCACTCTTAACCCAGTAACTGGCTTGACTCTACCAACCCCTACCCACAGGCTCAGAAGCAGCTGGATCAGTTTATCTGATCTCGGAGCATCCTCAGGTATTAGCTGGTTATCTCAGGCATTTGTTGCAGAAAGATATTTTGGGACACAGTTTCACACTAATGAATACTACAACTTTCAAGCCAACTGGACTCAAGCTAATGTACACATCTTCCTGGTCTCTCATCCCCACCAAACCCCTCTCTATCTCCCTGAGCTGACACAAGGAATTCTGCTTCTTTACCTCTTGTGCCATGATGGTCTGAGAATGGGTCTTGCAGTGGTGGAATACTATTAAGTCCTAGAAAGGAACATACGGATGCCATTTCTGACATGTGGATGAACCTGAGAGGGCATGATGCTAAATGAAGTAAGCCAGTCACAGAAGGCTAAATGTTGCATGGATAGAAGTGACCTGAACAGGAGAACTCGTGGATGCAGAGAGTCGAGAAGTGTTTGCTGGGCGCTTCAGGAAGGAGAAATGGGGAGATGCTGCTCAACAGAAAGTTTGAGTTGTGCAGAAGAAGAAAGCTCTAGAAATTTACTATTAAATATGAGGTAAGGCTGTATGGTACTGTTGAGGACACGGAAAGGGGTGAGACCCATGTTATGTGTTTTCATCACAACAAACAGAAACCTGGAGTTCTCAGAGGTGGTGGGTACATGCACCTTCGCCGTCACTGTGATGATGAAGGTATAGACAGATGTCCAAGTTCACACAAAACACACATACACACAGAGACACACAGACACAGACATACACACACAGACACAGACACACAAAACACACACATACACACACCGAGAGAGAAAGAGAGAGAGAAACACATACACACACACACACACACACACACACACACACACACACACACACATGCTACTTGATTCTGTGGTCCCTGTATCAGTCAGGATTCTCCAGAGTAACAGAACTTACACAATGAAGCTCTCTGTATAGAAGGGGAATTTATTAGAATGGCTTACAGGCTGCGGTCCAGCTAGTCAGCTGGTCTTCAGTATACACCAGCATGTAGAAGCAGGCTCTAGTGATGGTCAAAGAATGGGCCTGCTAGCAAGTATCAAGCAAGCAGGCAAAGAGCAAAAGCTTCCTTCTTCTATGTCCTTATAAGGATTTCCATCGAAAGCCATGGCCCATTGGAGAGTTAGGTCTTCCCACCTCAAAAGATCTAGATTAAATGTGTGCCTTTCTTCCTCAAAGATCCGATTAGAAGTATATCTTCCCACTTCAAAGTAAGCAAAACAGACTCCTCACTTGGGGGTTTTAGTTCATTCTGGAGGTCATCAAGTTGACAACCAAGGATAGCCATCACAGTCACCTTCCCAAAACAAGTGGCTGTGTAAGGTGACCATCTCCAGGTCTAATTAAGAATCTAGCCATTTTCAGATAGCCTCAGAAACTCCCATTTCTAATGAAAACTCTGCATCCATTAAAATGCACCGTAAGGGCTCCCTGCACGACCTGCTGTTGCCTTTGCTCAGCTTCACCAGCAACTTGCGCTGAGCAGCCGTAGCCTGGTGCTTTGTAGTTAGTTATCCAGAGCCCACAGTATCCTCTATTTCTACCTTTTCCTGACTAAATCCTCCCGACCCTCAGCCTTAGCTTCCACCTATTTGGTTGCCTCTCGTCTTTTTTATGTTACGGTTACATAGACATCTAGGCTTCCAGGAAGCCTCCCCTGGCC
The DNA here is from genome assembly GCF_963924665.1 of Micromys minutus. NCBI lineage: Eukaryota > Metazoa > Chordata > Mammalia > Rodentia > Muridae > Micromys > Micromys minutus. The sequence continues at coordinate 130,713,494 of NC_137969.1, forward strand.
CTTCCAGGGAGCCACACTGGCTGGGCCTTGCCAGTTTTCTCTTAGCAATTCTACTATGATTTTTTTCCAGCACTCTTTGCTCCAAGCCCTTGGGAGCAGACACTCCCTTTATTGGTTAACCACGATCTCCTGCCCCAGAACCTTCAAGGTGTCACACACTTGTTGGGCAAATGAGCCAGTTGGTGTCATCCTCACCCTTGGAACGTGTAGCAGTGGGATCCCATGGCCAAAACCCAAAACCTCAATTCTCGTGCCTTTGACTCTCTAATGGATGTTGAATCACAACTGGGCTACCATTTTCTTTGCTGCTAAGACAGTATAGTGGACAAGATGCTACTGGAGGACAAAGGGTTCATTCTAGTCCCGAGTTTGATAAAGCCTTCATTGTGCTGTCCTCCGGAAGCTGGAAGCCAGAAACTGGAAGAGGAAGAGGAGGTGGTGGGGTCAGGCTACAGAAGAATCCCAGTCCAGGCCCAATGGTTCACTTCCTTCAGCAAAGCTCCGCCTCTCAAAAACTGTGCAAACTCAGACAGCTGGAGACCAAGCCACGAACATTTCAACACTCGAACCACCATAGTGATCTGACCACAGGGTCTGTCAAATTACCTCTCTCACTCATATAAGTATATACTGGGGAGCGGAATCCCACCGGGTGACAACCGATCCAGAATGCCCTCACACAACCTGCTCCCATTTGCCAGCGACCTGGGTGTGATCCTGTCTTTTGTCCCCTCCTCAGACCAAGAACAGCTAGGATGGGGCCAGAGAGAAAGGAAGACAGTGGGAGAGGTGGTTCAATATGAATATAGTGACATTTATGCCCAAAATGCCACAATTAAAGCATCACTTGGTATAATAACTACGACTTTTAAATTAAAAGATATTTTAAAAAGCAGCTTAACCTAGGCCTTGCTATATCCTTACCTGCAAACCTGCTTCCAATTCTCATAAATTCTTCATGCGTGGGCCTTTGAGAACCACCTTGTTGACAGTTTTTAGTCTAATAGCATAATAAAGGATAGACAAAGTAAAGCTTTTGGGAAGCTGGGGCAGGAGGATTCTGAGGTCAAGGCCAGTTTGGACTCCATGCAAGGCACTGTCTCTAAACAAAGCAAATGAAAGAAATCCACATATAGCCACCCTCAGACTTAGCAACATGAGTGTTTTCCACTGGGCTTTTACAAACTGAAATCTTACCCCAGCTACCAGATTCATATTCTAATAAAACAGCAAGGAGCTATTTCCCTTAGGCAATAGTGAGTCAGCATGTGTCAGACCGGACTGAGCTGCACCACCCTTCCTGACTGGAATACAGAGCCACCGGATGCTTCAGTCCAAGGTTGTGCTTGGCTACCGGAGGAGATGACTGAGTAGTTAACCAAGAAAAGCACCTGTCGCAGATGAAGTGCTGGAGACCAGGAGGTCTGCATTCCTAGGGGTCGGATAGGAAACCATTTCACCCGTGAAGGCATGGTACTGGTATTACTCAGCTGTTTCCAGAATCTGCGCTTTGTGGGGAAATGTGCTGACCATGTCATAGAATACTGCCCTGAGAGAGACCCGTGAGCATCCCTTGGCATGATGAAGCTTTGACCTGTATTAGGACAGAATCTCACTTGACCCCTGCAAGTCTTCTCTTATGGAATAGTGAACTTTTCCAGTAGTGAGGGTGACTCAGGAATGGGATTGTAAAAGAACCCTTTACCCAGAACTGCAGAGTGCTAAGTGACCACAGGCTTGCCCTTTTTTGTGTCTCAAGGCTAACCCAAACCCAGAACAATGAACTGTTTTTACAACCACACACTGTCCAGCTGTCAAAACTCACTCAGTGGACTGGAGAGATGGCTCGGCAGTTAAGAGCACTGGCTGCTCTTCCAAAGGTCCTGAGTTCAAATCCCAGGAACCACGTGGTAGCTCACAACCATCTGTAATGGGATCCAATGCCCTCTTCTGGTGTGTCTGAAGACAGTTACAGTGTACTCACATAAAATAATCTAAAAAAATCAAAAACAAAACCTCAATCCATGCTCTCTGTGCCATAGATAAAACGTGGGTGTGTTGAGGAAAAGGATGTAGGAATGACTTGTAGGAAATGCTTGTATGTTATAGAATCATTAATCTATCAGCCTTTATAATGAGTGAGTGGGAAGGTTCCGTCCCAAGCTGGTGGGCCCAGGTTGGTTTCCTGAATCACTCTAATCCCCTGAGGATAGACTATGAACGTTTACGGCAGTGCGGGTGACTCGGGAATTGTAAAAGGACCCTCTAACCCCCTAAGGACAGTGATGGAACATAGACCACAGAAGGCAGTGTGAGGGTTCATTTCTCTCTCTGGTTCCTGGCTACATGTGTAACATAGTCATCAGAGGATTCATTATTCAGCTGCTCTGTCTTCCTTATTATGATGGACTGTAAAACCCAAAACCATGAGCCAAATAAACCCCTCCTTCCTCAGCTTCCTTCTGTGGGGTATTAGGTCACAGCAGTGGAAAGGTAGAAACACAAGGAGAAGGTGGCCCACAGTTCCTGTCTAACATTTCAAACAGCCTCCAAGAAAGGCCAATTGCTCTCTCTCTCTCTCTCTCTCTCTCTCTCTCTCTCTCTCTCTCTCATATTCAGCAGTTATTTAGTTGCAGCAACCATAAAATCTTGCTCAACAGACAAAGACCCTTAGTGCCAAGACAGATGTCCTAAGTTGGATCCACCAGAACAACATAATGAAAAGAGACAACTCCAACTCCCATGAGTTGTCCTCTGACCTGCACACACACACACACACACACATAAATTGTGACATGTGAACATGTGTGTTCACTAAATACATAATGCACACACTAAATAAATAACTTTGAAATCATGTATTTGAATTGACAGATGAGCTGTATGTATTGCACACAAGATGCAGTTTTGAAATCTGTATAAATAATACAATGGCTGTTTCGAGACATTTGCCCTGTGCATTGCTTTTTGTGCTGAGGACTTAAACTTTGTTCTCTTAATACTTTTCCTGAGCCTGTGTTAGTCATACTTCCATTTACTATAACAAAGCAGATATTCTAGATGAGCCTTCTTATACAGAGACGTTTGCTTTGGTCGATAGTTTTCAGGGTCAGTCATGGTCTGCTCCGTGCACGTACTGACCAGGATTTGTTATTTGTGTTTTTAATAATTGACAGTGACTAGGATTTAGTTCTAATCTGCATCCCTCTATTGACTGTGGAGCTGAATTTTTTCCATGTGTTTATTAACTACTTGTCTCTTTGTTTGAAGATTTTCTCTTCATGTCATAACCTTCCATTTTTTGTGTGTGTATGTATGTATGTGTGTGTGTGTGTGTAATTCTCTATCTGACATGTAACTGGCAAAGATATTTTTCCCATTCTGTAGCCTGTCTCTTGACTCAGTTTATAATTTTCTATTCTATGCAAAGGCTTGATTTGTGGGTCCCATCTTGCAGATGCTGGTATTAGCTCCCGAGAAACTCAAGACCTGTGCAGAAAGCTATAGTCTGTGCTTATATCCTGAAATGTTTCCCTCTTTGCCAAGCAGCTGCAGGCTTTACATTATGGTATTTGATCTGTGTGGAGGATGTACAGAAGTAGAGACGGGTTTGTAGCCTCAGTCTTCTGCATGTGGACACCCAGTTTCCCCAGTACAATTTAGGGACATGACTGTCTTTTCTTCAGTACATATTTCTGACATACATGTCAAAAGTCCTGTGGCTGTAGCTGAATATCTCATCTATATCTAGGGCTTCTATTTGATTCTGTTCTTCTACATGTCTGACCTTGTGCCAGCCCATAATATTCTTGTTACTGTGGCTCTGTGGCATGACTTAGGTATGGCGATATCTCCAGCATGATTCTTTATATGCAGAGTTGTTTGGGGGGTTATGGAATCTTTTGTGATTCCATATGAACTTTAGGATTAAGTTCACTATTTCTATGAAGAGTGGCATTAAATCTTTAATGGTGACTTCACTGAAATTATAGATTGCTTTTAATAAGATATCTTTTGTTTTACAATATAATGCTTCCAATCCCTGAGCACAAGAGGTCTTTCCATCTTCTAGTGTCTTCTTCAATTTCTTTCTGCCATGTTTTAAAGTTTTTATCTCAGAGATCTCTCAGTTATTTAACTAGAGGTTTGTGTCCTGATTTCTTACTCAACAAGTGTGTTATGGCTATATAGGAGAAACACTTTTTTAAATATTTATTTATTTATTTATTTATTATGTATAAATATACCGTAGCTGTCTTCAGACACACCAGAAGAGAACATCAGATGTCATTACAGATGGTTGTGAACAACCATGTGGTTGCTGGGATTTGAACTCAGGACCTCTGGAAGAGCAGTTAATGCTTAACCACTGAACCATATTCCCAACCCCAGGAAAGATATTTTATATCCCAGCCCTTTGCTGAAAATGTTTATTGAATCATGAGTTTCGTGCATGCATACATGCATGTGTGCATGTGTGCATTGGGGTGGGGGGCAGGGAGCGAACTGCGGAGACCAGTGTTGGATTGGCTGCAGCTGGAGCTTCGGCGGCTGCAGCCCCCTGACCCTGGTGCAGGAGAACAAGCACTCTCTCTGCAGCAACAGTGTCCTCACTTAGCCGAGAGTCCCTGGCAGAGTCTTTAAAGTCGTCCTTGTACATAATCCTACTTGCAAATAAGGACAGTTTGACTTATTTATTTCCATCCCTCTTATTTCCTTCTTTTGTCTACAGAAGGAGCAGCAGGTAAGACATCAAGCCTTCGATTAATAACAATGGGCAAAGTGGTTTGAGTAGAAATACTTTGAGTTTTTTTCTCTCATTGAGCATTTGTCATATCAAGCCTTTACTATGTCGAGATACATTTCTGCTCTTCCCAGTTTCTTGGGGTGAGAATTTTATCATGAAGAGATACAGGATGGCTTTCTCTGTATCCACTAAGATGATCCTTAAGTCCATTTATGTAATATATTTATAATTATTTATTTATAATTGTCAATCTGCCCCTTCATCTCTAAAATGAGGCTAACGATCATATAAAAGTTCATTAGTTTGGTGGCTGAATAAAATTCTATTATGTGTGAAAGATAGAGACAGTGACAGAGACATACAGAGAGACAGAGACATTACAGAAAGGCACAGAGAACATCTCTACTAGTTGGACCCTCGTGTCAAGAATTTGTTTTGTCCATGGAATGGTTGTCACTGTGAAGGCCGCTAAAGCATGTTTAGGTTTTGACCCCAGGACCTTTTCCAGAAAGGGATCCGACACCAGGTGCTAGCTGCATCTCTGGATATCAATGCTTTACCCCACCCTACGCAGAGCACATCTCGGCAGCCCTGGCCATGCAGATGCACTGCCATTGCAGCCCAGAGCCTCCTATGATCTTTGTCACACTTTGGATGCTCGGGGACAGACACAGTCACACACTCTCAGCGGCTTCTTTTCCTACCTATGTCACACACACACACAAAAAAAAAAGTGTTCACGTGAGGGACTCTTATCTGTGACCCACCGGCTACTTTTCAACAGTTTTACCTGGGGTCTAGAGCAAGGAATTGCACAGGCGTATTGTTTTCTTTCTTTTCCTGGGGTTTGGTTAGAGATCTCTCATGTGGTCATGTAACCCATTCAGCTACAAAAGGTTCAGAACTTGGTGAGACTTGAACCCACCCACCACCAGACTTCCTGGCAAACGAGACAATAGAACTATATACAATGTATCTGTTGCTTGTAGCCAGAGCATTTTAATTCATATATTGTGGCACTTCACAGCATAAATGAAATGAGATCCCAGAGGCCTGCGTCCAGAAGTGCTGAGCTCTTTCCGCCCGGGGAAACAGTAGAGAAGAGGGGGGAGAATCATTAAGAGTTGGCAATCAGTTCAGGGTGGATCTGCTTCCAAACAAACTCGTCCATCTCTTACATCTATGTTTAGCGCTGTGGCTATGGGAAAGACCAAAAGCAACTGTGTATGCATCACCTTGCAGAGAGCTCTGCCTCTGGATTCCCGGGCTGCAGAAAGCAGCTGAGGCACTACAAAAGGAGAAGGCAAACAGAGCTACCGGAAGTCACAGCAGGTCTCAGGCCAGCAGTGTTTCCTTGTGGCTTATGACTCATTAGACCGAGTGTAGGTCACCTTTGCCTCATTTCTTCCACAGGAGACTAGGACTGTAGAAAAGCATCGTCCCATGTGCTTTATAGACTACACCCTTTTGTGTCTATTTGCAGGCGTAGCTGGCCCTCCACTAACCTATTCTGAAGCAAGAATGGAAGTTTTCCAAGTTCTCAATGTGTCTCATATTCTGGCCTTAGAAGACACAGAATATCTGAGTGTTCTCTGGAGGAGCTGCGAGTACATGTGTGTGTGTCTGTGTGTGTGTCTGTGTGTGTGTCTGTGTGTGTGTGTGTGTGTGTGTGTATGTGTGTGTGTGTGTGTGTGTGTGTGTGTGTGTGTGTGTGTAATTTAACCTGGCCTGGAACTCACTATGTAGCCAAAGGCTAGCCTTGGCCTTGAACTTATAACAATCCTCCTGCCTCAGCCTCTCCAGTTCGGGAATGCCAAGCATAAGCCCCCACACTCAGCTTCAAAATGTTCTTAGTTGGCATTTTGGGAGCTGTCTCAGCAGTTAAGCACGTCTACTTCTCTTTCAGAAGAGCCAAGTTCAGCTCTCAGCACCTTTGCCTGTGTCACAACTACCTGCACCTCAGCTGCAGGGCCTCTGGCTCCCTCCCCTCGCCTCTGTGGGCAGACAGACACACAGATACAAACACACTCAACACACATAGCTAAGATCAGTCTTTTAAAGATATTCTTGGATGCCCAGACCCAGAATGGGGCTGTGTTGGAATAGTGAGAATTCAGGGACCTTCAGAAATGAAGGTAAAAAGGCTTTCATAAAATGTTCACACTTCTTTAAATGACAGCTTTAAAATCAACAAATGACTACAAGAGTGTTTCACTTAATGGAAAGCCTTTCATGCCTGCCTCCAGCACAGCCACAAGCACTTACTGAAGGCGTTTGACAATGCCAGCATTGAGCTGAGAGCTTAATGGTATCTCTTATAAACATCACAGCGACGCTGTTAGGTTAGTTTTGGCCAGCCTGTTGTAGCAACAAAATGGCGGTTCTTTACTGATTCAAAGAATTTAGATTAAATAATTCACCAAAAATGTGCTCTGCAAGCTAGGAGCGAAAGAAACAACAGCTGAAGTGTAGGGATAAAGTGCAACAATAAACAATACAGTGGCCACAACACAGCACATCCTGTGGTGGGGACAGCAGACACGGGTCTTCTCTCACTTGAGGGAGGCCATCATCTTTTCAGTCCCCATTGCTGTGAGGGGTACAGACCCAGGGACTTCAGATCTCCAGATTTTAATTTATTGTTTTCTTCAGAAGACAGAAGGAATTCGAACTTTTATGCGAAACTGAAATCATATTGTTAAACACTGGCAACCGCTACAAAGTTGTCCCTCTCTCTACAGCCAAACAAAATACAGCTGTGAACTGCACTCAGCCCATGGGCCGCCTGCTTGCAAACTCCATCCCCTGGCCGGGGCAACGGGGGAACCATTTGAGATTCTTCTGTTCTCTTAAAGAAACATGGCTTCTTCAAGCAGGCTCCAGAGGGCTTTAAATTATCATTAATGGTTCAGTACTAGCCCTTTGCTACTGCCCACCCACTGGCCCTCAGAAATAAGACGCCCATCACTTTATTCCTGGTGACATCGGTGTGGAACTTGTGAAATCATTAGTCTGTGAGACTTGAGGAAGCTCTGCAGTCCTGGGGGTGTTAAGGGAGACAAGGAAGGGGAGGAGACAATAGGAGTCCCTGCTGAGCACTGCCCGCCCTCTAGGTCCCCTTGGGCCCCCCATCCTTGGCTCTTATCTGTTTTAACCATTCAGACCCCTGAAGGCCAGCCCTCTGAGCCCCAGCTCACCACTCTTTATTTCTGATTTCTCTCCTCAGAGGAGATAAGGAGGTCCCAGGGCCTCTCGGTGTGTTTTACATCAAAGGCCACTGAAGGGTCCTGACAGGCTGGATGTCATTGCTATAAACAAACCATTAATCACTCTGCCATTTCATGGACACGCTCTTCCCAGAGGGCATGAACTTTCTCCAGGGCACTAATATAAACCACATCTCCCTCTGTCCCCAGCCAATGGAGGAGGCAGGATGGGATGTCTGACTCAACAGTTTGTAAATAGCCAATTAAAAGGGAGATGGTTGAAATGAATCAAACAGAGTCCCAGCTTCTGGGGACTGTCTATACTGTCCCCATCCCTTCTGCAGGCCTCACCTTTAAATCGGGTACCAAAAGGAAAGCCATGGGGACACAACAGGGTCCTGGTGACTTGGACATTGCATCCTTTTGGCAAACTTCCATTGTCGGAGTTGTAAGGAGCCCATGGAAAAGCCTTTCCAGAACATTGTGTCTCCTTTGTGAGATGATGCTGGGATCTCCTGACCAGTGGTCCTAGCTTGGCCAGTATGAGCCACTGGAGGCCAAGTCTTTGGTGTAAAGTCATCATCCACCCATTGAGCTTCTGCTATGAGTGATCTCCAAGCTCAGTAAAAAGAGACTGGAAATGTCCTTGTTCTTACAGCTCTTCCTTCCTGCTGGGGAAGGCAACCATTAAACAACTGAACTCAGGTAGCAATAGAGCCATAAAAACATGGGGAAGAGCGGTGGCGGTGGGGATAATAAGGTGCAGGAAATAAGCTTGAATTGGAAGAAAATAGCCACTCATTGTCTCAGCCAGTAACCATGATGCTGGAACACAAAGTGGGGTGCATAGAAAAGTATGAGAAAGAAGGTGCCTACATGTGGAGGACCCTGTAACCCCACCTGGGGAAGTGAGCTCATCACTTAAGAAATAAATGACACCTCCCCCACCCATCCCAAACCAAACTATACAGACTACTGCCATCGCTCTTGATTCCTTAGTAGAACTTGATGGTGATTGCCTAGTGCTGAAGACACTGTACGCATTGGTCACTGGGCAAGGAGAAATCAACTTTGGCACCAACCGGGAAGTCTTGTCCCTGCTGGCCAGCTTTCAAGTGCTGGGAGGTACTATACAGGTCACTGGGAGAAAAATGTCAGTAGTGTCTCCCACCATGAATGCCGTGAACTACAATAACAAGCATGGCAAGATATACCCATGGTGCAATAGTGGCACATACGTTGTAGTAACAATCACTTCCTTATTTGATGCAAATTCTAATCCACAGGAAGAAACATGTGCCTGGTGCTGTAAATCTGGCCAAGAATCTAACTAGGGTAGCTGACCTCAGAGGTTAAACCTGCTATTACTATTATTCCGCTAAATGAACAGAGAATCAAACTGCTCCTGGAATTTGCATCCCCCTACCCATAGGTCAGTACAGCTCTCGGACCTCATAAGAAAAGTGTCTTTGTGCAGTGGATGGCAGGTGAAGCAGAGACTTCCAAGTGTTAAAGGTGAAGAAACTGAAAAGTGCTCAGCCACCAATGGAACATCTCCACCACCCATGCACTCCAGAAGACTACCATGGAAGATGGCAAGAGCCAGAGACTGGGGAGTGCCCAACTGTAACAGTGTCTTCTGGACAATGTAGAACCACTACAGTCATAGCTTACAGCATCTCTGCTTATCTGCACACAACCTGCACACAGCATGCTCACAAGCCCCTACCGTAACTGAGAAACTATGGATAATAATGGTTTGTGGGAGAGAAAGAGTCTCTTTCTCTGACTGACTGGTTGATTGATTGGCTGACTAGTTGATTGATTGGCTGATTGACTGGCTGACTGGTTCATTGATTGACTGACTGGTTGATTGATTGGCTGGCTAGTTGATTGATTGACTCACTGGTTTGAGACAGAGTCTCACTCTGAAGCCTATCATTAAACATATTGTGTAAACAATATTGGCCACTCACTGTGTAAACCAAGCTAGTCTTGAACTCATAGATATCCACCTGCCTCTGCCTCCTAACTGTAGGGATTAAAGTGTACACTACCATGCCTGGATTTAGTTTCCTTTAAAGGTAGACCATATTCCAGTGGATGGCACAAGCTATACTCAATAGGTCATCTTTTTTTAAGAGCACATCAAGTTGGGAAGGACAAGGAAGTGGGGGCAGACTGAGATGGTTATGATCACATACAGTGTGTGAAATTCTCAAATCTTTAATAAAGGTACTTGTAAAGATCATAATTTAGTCACAGACGAGATACCTGTAGCATACTCAATGCTAGTTAAGGCTCAGGGAACGCCCTAAGAGAGGGGCAGAGAGAGTATGAAAGCCCAAGTCAGAGAGGATAGAGTGAAGCAGCATCTTCTAGACACGAGTGGACAACTTCATGAATGAACTCGCGGTGTGAGTTGCCTACACAGGATTGGCACAGATCGTTCTTTTCCGGCTTCCCCGGCAGGGCAGCCATGAGCAGCAAAGTCTCACGTGACACCCTGTACGAGGCAGTTCCGGAAGTCCTATACCGGAACCAGCGCAAGCGCCTCACGTTTCTGGAGATTGTGGAGCTGCAGATCAGCCTGAAGAACTCCCACCCCGCCAAGGGCAAATGCTTCTCGGGCACCGTCAGGCTTAAGTTCTCGGCAAGTGCGTCTGATGGGTATCACTTATGTCCAGCCCATCCCCTTGTTTTCTGTGCTTCCCAGATGCCATCATGTGACGGTTTCCTTCTGTCAATCCCACAATTCTCCTCCTCACCATACATAGGTCCAAAGAACAGTGAGCTCTTATGTGCTTAGCTTCCCACGAGGCCAAGTCAGCCAGGTGCATCTCTGGGATGCTGCTCAATGTGGTCCCAACACTGACTCTTCCAGTGCTCCAACCAACAGAGAAGTGAGTATTAGAACTGGGGTGTTCGACATGTGGGCTTCGGAGAGTCAAAGACTGCCTCATCCAGACAACAGACAAGACTTGAGAGTGTCTTAAAGCAAAGCAGACCTGAGATAGCCCATTCAGCAGTGTCCCCAATAGGAATGGCAAATAATTGTCCTTGCTGGTCACACACTAGTCTACAGCAGTGGTTCTTGAGAAGGACTCTGAAGGTCACAAACCCTAAAATGTACTGCCATGGAATATCACAGCCAGCGCTGACTCTCAGCATCTGGGCACAGCAGGCCATTTGAATCATCTGCATTGCACAAAAATAAATGACCCAAGTCCTCATGACTCTAAGAATATCTTGTGACAACCATGCCTGAGTGCCTGGTGTTACGAGACAATTTGTGTTATCTATAATTCATGATACAACGTCGCATTATAAATAAGAAAATCCAGGTTCAAAGAGGTTAGTAAAATTGGCCAGAAAAATATGAAGGCAAGATTAAAATTCAGATAGAACTAACTCCAGTATTCACTCCTCTACCATAGCAGTAGTTACCAGACTTCGGCCTACATACCTGACCGACCTTACATTAGTTCATGAACAAAATGGGAAAAGTAAGAATGATATAACAGTTTCCTTAATTCTGCATTATCTGCCATTGAAGGTAGAATTTAAATAATGGGGGAGAGTATAATATCATGTGCACACACATTTATCTTCTTAAATTAGGATTAGTTGATGCCCTAGTAAACTTTGACTATCAATATGACACAGCCTAGGATCTTTTGAGAAGAGAGTGTCACTGAAGGACTGTCCAGATCAAGTTGATCTGTATGCATGTCTTGGAGGTTTGCCTTATTGTTACTGGATGTAGACAAGTCCAGCTCACCGTGTGCAGCATCATTCCTGGACAGGTGGTTGGCCTGAACTCTACAAGACAGTTCACATAGGAGGCATGAATCTGAGAGTCGGTCAGCAGTGTTTCCCGTGTTTTCTTCTCCAAGTTCCTCCTTGAGCTCCAGCCAGACTCCCGTCAATGTTGGACCATGACTGGCTGTGATGTTGCTTTTGGTTAGAGCATCTTATCACAATGATAGAGAAGAACCCAGAGCAGATGATGACCTCAAACATTAGTACCTAATAAAGTTCATGTTAAGTCAAAGAAATAGAGAGCACGCTGTTGCAAGTCTGTCTTCATCTTAAAATTATGCATTAACAGTGGATTTATGTGCTTTTCAAGGCTGTTGGGTAGGATCTATAGAATGGTTTGTTTTATTGTCAACTTGATTGAATGGAGAAATGCCAAGGGCTTTAGAGAAAGGCAGCTTTGAGTGTGACTGGACATATATCGAGAGACTTGAGAAGAAAGGCCCCCTGGAATGTGTGCAGTAGCGGTGTGTGGGCTGGGGTACAGACTCTAAAAAGAAACATGGAGGAAGCCAACCATTCCAGCATTCCCCTCTCTCTGCTTGCCAACCTGGAAGTGAGCAGCCGTCTGCCACCACTGCGCTTCCCCACCTCCATAGACAGTATCTCCTGAGATGCGAATCAAAGCTTTTGTTGGATATTTGGTCAAAGCAACAAGAGAAGCTGTTCTTATAAGTGTAATATTTTGAGTCTGTGGTGTTGATATTTTTGAATGTTTGACTCTTTTCATTCTAAAAATCATATAATTATAATAAAATGTTGATTTGAAAAGAATACTTAGTTGGCACAATTTAAACCTGCCATCCTCTCTGATGCTGTTTGTAATTTTAAATCTGAAGTCCCAGTGTTTAAGAGCTAGTGCCACATACCATGCTGTAAGACTGTGGGCTCCTGACTCAAATCCAGCCCATAGGAGTGCTCAGGTTTAACCACACAGGTTTGTAAATGTTACATTCACTTACAGTGGTTTCTGTTGTGTTTCACATGTGTGACTGTTTTGTCTGCATGTGTAAATGCTGGAACCCCTAAAGCTGGAGTTAGAGACTTATGAGCTATGATGTGGGTGCTGAGAATCAAATCCAGTTCTCCTGCAAGAGCAGTAAATTCTCTAAGACTTGAGTCTCTGGGGGCCCAACTTACAGTGTTTTAAATGCAAGAACGTACACAGAACCCTTCATTTCTAGTTTCTCGTCAAAGTTCAGAATTGAATCGTGCTGAACCTGTCTCCATGGGATCCAGAGCTGAGTGGCTTCTGTTACCTGTAGAAGAGGTGACCATCCAGTGCTCGTGTTCTCTGCCACATCTTAAAGGACATCTGAGGCCACACCCTTGTTATTCTTGCCCTTGGGTGGTCCTCTCTGGGCTCCCATGACACTGAACTGGCCCGAGTTACTCTCTTTGGTCAATGAGACACGTAAAAGCAGGAGCTTGACAAATGCTTGCACATGAGGCTTTGTGTCTTCGGCTCCTGAGAGCTCCGGACCACCATGCAGCAAAGCTAGCTTGTCACTGCAGGTCACCAGGAAGACCAGCAGCAGTTTGGCAGGCAGTCTGGAGTGACTGCAGATGGTGAAGATGTTTTAGACCATCTAGTTCAACTGATGACTAAAGCCACACGAACAAGCCCAGGTAAGACTAGGAAGGACCAGCAAGCTACACCCAACCCACCTCCAGGGCTAAAATAAGCATAGTTTTAACTCACAAACAAGCAAGTTTGATATAAACATTAGAATGTCACTCATCCACCCTTTAGCCTGGAAAATAGAGTCATTTAAAGTTGTAACTCCTACCTTCACAAATTGCCAACCTTCGCACGTGTACGCACGCACTCATACACAGCTAAAGGTATTAATTAAGAGATTAGAATTTAAATTGTCCTCTTAGTCCTGTGAATAGAACCTATTATGTAGTTTAGCGAGTAATATCTTTAAATGAATCGAATGAATCCGTAGACATTTTATAAAGTATTAACTCCACTCCCAAGATGGTGCATTAAAGAAATCTCTGAGATAATTTCCAGATGACCTGGCAAAGCATTAAAGACCCACCCCAGCTGGGCCCACTGGCCTGCCCAACTCCAGGCTGCATCTACTAAGACACTGAGTTTGGAAAAATCAGCACACAGAAACCAACCTCAGTGCCTACCTGGGTAGAACAGCCTGCCAGTCCTCTGCTGTTGACAGAGGCTAAGTGTCAAGTGGACTTTTCCACCAGGGCTGACAGGAATGTGATATACCTGTGGACATGAGCTAAAGTGTGGCCAGAATAAGAGGTAGAGCCCACTTTCCAGACTCAGTTGTGACAAGGAATTGAGAACAATGAATACCATGTGGAGGAAAACATAAAATACTCTGAACGCCCTGAAATAAACACACATGTCATAGTTTGCCGTAGACACGATTCAGTAGAGTGAGCGTGTTCGGCGGTGCTAGAAATAGAAGATTTACACATCCAACTCAAATCAGTCACAATGGCATAAGCTTGTAATCACAGTCCTTGGGAGCCCAAGGCAGGAGCCAGTATGGTCTACACTGCCAGAATCTGTCAGTAAAAAAAGAAGGGACAAAGGCTGGAGGGACAAAGAGAGAGAGAAAGGGTATGACTATTAAGTTAACCAAGGCTCTGCTAAGCATTCTGAAGAATTCTGGAAACATAACAGCAGACATAGAGTTGGAGGGGCCACCAGATGTAGAGCTGGGTTCAGCCGAGTCCTACTTACCACAGTGAGTTGCAAGTGCTCTTTCAGAGCTTTGACAAAATGGTAGGCCCAGGTTTTAGTGCAACAACCTGCTTCTCAGTCACTTTGTGCCTGATCTGACTTACGCCACAGCTTGCTCATTCCCAGGACAGTAAAAACAATACTCACCCTGCCTACTTTATAGTATCTTTAAATTTTAAAAAGCATTTTTTAAAAAAGTGTTTTTTAAGCATTTGTGATTATAAAATAAAGTGGGACCAAATTCAGAAAGAGATAAAAAAAAAAATCTACGTGACAGCTCATTGGCAGGCCCTAAGACAGAAACTAACAGCATCAACCCCAGAGCATCAGGGCTGAAAAAAGGATGAATCAGGATCAGACAAGTAGGTAGAGTCCAAGCAAAAAGATGTGGGTCTAATAGTTTCATTCATCAGCAATGGAGCACAGCCATGCTGGTCTGCCAAGAGATTGCAGGTCTGAGTAGATGGTCCTATTTTTGCTGCCCACCATCCTTTCCTCCTAATTCTCCCCATCCCCATAACCTGAGCAGGCCCTGGGATCAATCGGATTCCGTTGTGGGGAGTGGAAGTCTATCATGTAACTCAAGAAATGAGAAATACTAGAACTTCCATATAGGTCAGAAACCCCCAAACTAGGTGATTGTCCAACGGTGGGAGGGCAGGGGAATCAAATGTGTAAGAAAAAAAAATCAAACCACCTCATTCTAGAGTTTATCATAGCATTATTTAGAATGAGAGAGACATGGAATCAACATGCGTGTTTATGAGTAAATAAATGTGGCTTACATAGGTCAAGGAATACCAGTGGGCCATCAATGTAATAATGTCCTTAATAAGTTCATCTAGTAAAAGTGGAGGATCTAAGTGTGGCTGCCATGACCTAGACAGGCCTGGTAGAAGCCAAGGAGTGGGTGGTTAGCGGGTGCTAGGGGACAGCTGGATCAGGGCACAGCTGGATCAGGGCACAGCTGGATCAGGGCACAGCTGAATCAGGGCACAGCTGGATCAGGGCACAGCTGAATCAGGGCACAGCTGGATCAGGGCACAGCTGGATCAGGGCACAGCTGGATCAGGGCACAGCTGGATCAGGGCACAGCTGGATCAGGGCACAGCTGAATCAGGGCACAGCTGGATCAGGGCACAGCTGGATCAGGGCACAGCTGGATCAGGGCACAGCTGGATCAGGGCACAGCTGGATCAGGGCACAGCTGGATCAGGGCACAGCTGGATCAGGGCACAGCTGGATCAGGGCACAGCTGGATCAGGGCACAGCTGGATCAGGGCACAGCTGGATCAGGGCACAGCTGGATTAGGGCACAGCTGGATTAGGGCACAGCTGGATCAGGGCACAGTTGGATCAGGGCACAGCTGGATCAGGGCACAACTGGATCAGGGAATCACCCTAGTGTTCTATAGCCCAGCCAGTTGATTAGGATCAGCGTTGAGAAACTGTCCGAGTAGCCAGGAGAGAGGCTGCCAAGTGCAGCCCAAACAAACACAGCACACATGTCTAAGGTGATAAACTCAGCGGGGACACTAGTCTGGTCATTGCGTGGTGCATACATGCATAACATGCATAGGTGTCTCAATGAATCCCATAAATGTGTGATAATAAAGATAAGTCAAAAGCTGTAAAAGGTAAAAATTTGTGGAGTGAATATATTCTTTAGGAGTATGCTAAAAGGTATGGTCATGAGTACCGCTGCTGAGATCTCCAGACTGCTTCCTTTCCTTTGCTTTTTCTTTTCTTCTTTTTAACTTGTTTTGAGAATTTTATAAATGAACACTGCATTTCATCATTCCCACTCATCCCATTCCTCCACTCCTCCCAACAACTCCTCCCACTCCTCCCAACAACTCCTCCACTCCTCCCAACAACTCCTCCACTCCTCCCAACAACTCCTCTCACTCCTCCCAACAACTCCTCCACTCCTCCCAACAACTCCTCCCACTCCTCCCAACAACTCCTCCACTCCTCCCAACAACTCCTCTCACTCCTCCCAACAACTCCTCCACTCCTCCCAACAACTCCTCCCACTCCTCCCAAAAACTCCTCCCACTCCTCCCAACAACTCCTCCACTCCTCCCAACAACTCCTCTCACTCCTCCCAACAACTCCTCCACTCCTCCCAACAACTCCTCCCACTCCTCCCAACAACTCCTCCCACTCCTCCCAAAAACTCCTCCCACTCCTCCCAACAACTCCTCCCACTCCTCCCAACAACTCCTCCACTCCTCCCAATAACTCCTGCTACTCCTCCCAACAACTCCTCCACTCCTCCCAACAACTCCTCCCACTCCTCCCAACAACTCCTCCTACTCCTCCCAACAACTCCTCCCACTCCTCCCAACAACTCCTCCCAACAACTCCTCCACTCCTCCCAACAACTCTTCTCACATATTCCTCTCTCTCTCTCTCTCTCTCTCTCTCTCTCCCTCTCACCAATTCACAACCTCTTCATTATTATTTGCACACACACAAACACACACACACACACACATTCACACACACAGTCACATATGACCTGCCCAGCCTGTTTAAGTGTTATTTATGTGTATGTTTTCAAGGTTGGGCAATTGGGATTGGAACACTTACTAGGAGGCTCGCCCCTGGAGAAGACTAATTCTCTGTCTCTTAGCAGCCATTAATTACCTGAAGTTCTTCATCTAGGGGTGGCCCTGAGATTTTTCTCCACCCACATTGGCATATTAACTGGCATCATCATTGTTCAGGCAGCCATATTGCTAAGGTTACGTGGGTACACATACACACACACACACACACACACACACACACATACACACACAGAGAGAGACTTCCTGGTCCTCCACCTTTTATAATTTTCTGTTCCCTTTCCCAAATGTTCTTTGAACCTTAGGTACAAAAGTTGTATTGTAGATTTATCAATTATGGTTGGACACCCATGATTGATTGTTCTCTGCATTTGAAGTTCTGTAATGGTCTCCATCTATTGCAGAAAGGAGCTTCTTTGGTGAGGGTTGAGATGTACACTTATCTGTGGGTATGCAGATAATTATTTAGAATGCAATTTTAAATTATGCTAGCTTAGACAAGTAGCTATGATAGGTCCATGACCTACCAGCCAACCACAGGTAGCTGGCTACACTTAGAGTACCAGCTTGAATTTCTTCCCAATTGAGCAGGCTTTGAGTACAATTATATACTTGTGGGTTATTCCCATGACAGAAGTGCCACCATTGCAGCCTTCGGTACATCTCTGTGTGGTCATTGTTGTGGTCCATGGGCTTCACAGCTGGAGATGACAGTTGACTGCTCTTCTCCCTTGGCAGTTTGCATAACCCCTTCAGATCCTCTAAGAGCCGGTCCTAAAGGTCCCCGAGAAAGTTCCAACTTGACTCCTCCAGTCCTGGATCCAAAGTGTGACACCTTTAACAATAGTGTCTTATCTTCACATTCTGAGTGGCAGCCAAGGGCAACGGTAATAACCTATATTTTTTGGAAGTCACTTGGACTTCTCTGAGCAACAGCTCACAAGGAGGTTTTCAATGCCTGGCACTGGAATCTTGTTAAATAATCTATGGATTTTGATATCATATCACCGCAGGTGCCATAAATTCATTTAAGCTATAGACATCTGTTACTTCATCTCCCTGCTTCTCTCTTGTCCCTTTGGTAACAATGAGATCACAGAAACACAGGTGACAGTCTGCCGACGTTTCATGATGATACCTAGAGTCATATTGGGAAACACCCAAGCTTTGTATGTAACAAGAACTCTACATGGGTTTCTTCAAAAGCATAACCCATGAAAATCCTTCTTCTTAAGGTGCTGGCTTTTAAGGTGACTTTTGCTGAACTAACCACAAGCAATTTGAGGCTGAGGACGAGATCAAAAGAACTCAACAAATATACCCTTTGTGTCATGTGAGCTTCGGGTCAGCTATATTAACTGACCCTTAGTTATTTTGTCTGAGAAGAGGAGACTAAAAGTGCCCCCAGAGAATAATAAGACATCTGTCTAGTGGTTCCCACTGGCAAAAGATCTTAGAAGAGACAGCAAGGATGCCCCACCTCTCGGGGTTGAGATTGGTATTGGAGATTTTTTTTCTGTGTATGTTATCTTGACATCTTGGGGTCTCTACCCTTCTGACTCATGTAGACCAGCCTAGCCTTGAACTTCTGATCCATGATGAAATGTATGAATGTTTTGCCTTCTCTATAAAACCCATATTGAAACTTAAGTCCTACCAGAACAGTCTTGGGAGGTGTGGTTCTGAGGACAAGACTGAGTCATGAGACTTCCACCTCCACCTTCACAAATGGTACAGACTGCCCTACAAAAGGCTTTGGTGAAGGACTTTACCCTTTTGGCCTTTTGTGAGGACTCAGCTTCCTTTTCTCCAGGAGGATATAACGTTGAAGATGCCTTCTTGCAAGCAGAGAAAAATTCTCAACAGACATCAGCTTCTGAGGCCTTGGCCTGGGACTTAATGGCCTCCAGAGCGGTTCCTGATATAATAAGTGGCCCGTGTGTGGTATTCAACCTCTGAGTTCCCGCTCACCTGGTAGTGGAGGATCAGTTCCCTGGGTGATGGACAGGCAGGCATCATGAACAAGAGGTGAGTGGCGGCCACCAACTTGACTTTCAGCTGGGGAGATGTCAGAGTTAATCTCCTTTCCCATAAGTTTTCATTTCCCCTTTGTGGTAATAAAATGGCTCCCATAGGTCCATAGACAGTGGCACAATTAGGAGGTGTGGCTTCGTTGGAGTGGGTGTGGCTTGGTTGGAGGAAGTGTGTCTCTGGAAGTGGGCTTTGGGGTTTCAGAAACACAAGCTAAGTCAGAGTGGCTGTGACCATGGTGGATCTTTACAGTAATAAAACCCTAGCTAACATTGCCGTTTTGTGTCCATACTGTGTCTCCAGGAACTTCCTGGTCTCAGCACACTGCACAGACTCAGTGGCTCAGGCCTAGCTTACACACACAGTCTCTAGGGGGCTCTGTAATACATTCTCACATGCATCAAAGTAGATCAGGACTGAAGGTCAGGGGCATGTGATCAGTTATGAACACGATCTAGGGCCTATGAAATCTCCGAAGGGCACTGAAAGTCAACTGTAAATTTTAAAAATAGAGTTGCAACATAAAATTCAAAATATCCTTTTATGAAATGGCTCAGTAGTTGAGAGTGATTGCTGTTCCTTCAGAAAACCTGAGTTCAGTTCAATGCATCAACATGTAACTGCAGCCCCAGACACTATCTCTCTCTCTCTCTCTCTCTCTCTCTCTCTCTCTCTCTCTCTCACACACACACACACACACACACACACACACACACACAGACAAGAACCTCTCTAAAGTGTGTCCATTATTAGACACAGTTTTCACACAATA
Source organism: Micromys minutus (assembly GCF_963924665.1). Lineage (NCBI taxonomy): Eukaryota > Metazoa > Chordata > Mammalia > Rodentia > Muridae > Micromys > Micromys minutus. The sequence continues at coordinate 130,733,361 of NC_137969.1, forward strand.
GCAGCTGGCTCAAAGTCATCCAGTGTGGCAGAAGGCGAGGAGGGAGACGTTATGGCCAGCTCTTTATGCTCTAAGGAACCTTACCTATACAAGCCCTGTATGTACATATATATGTTGGGGGGGTGACTAACTGGACCCCAGTTACAGTTTCTAGTGCTTGAGATAAGATTACTGCCCATAGTCATTTAAATCCAGTCATCAGCACCCCCAAACCCACCCTATTTTGACTCATGGGGGAGGCTGGGGTCTTTTTCTGTTATATTTCCCCTTGATATCAATGAGAGATGCTTAGACTAACCAGTTTGACCTCCCAGCCTCTTTCAGGGTGTTCTGGGTTACATTTCACTGAGTCACTTATTGGTGGAGAAACATGCTTTAAGAGCTGATTTTCTCTCTGGCTGTCGTGGTCATTACCCCCAGCTTGGTGTTCGAGACACAGCTCTTACTGGTTTATCTCACTTTCCACTCCTCCCTAAGCCCATGTGCTTGGCTGCTGAGTAGAGGCCTGAATTTCTCTTCTTCTCACCTGTGTCCCAGCTCAGAAACACTATGTTTTTAAAACAGTTTTGCCTTCAAACCGCCTTTATCTTGTTCTGTTTGGCCAGGCCAAACTAAGGCCACAGTTGTATATAATTAGTTAACTTCACTCACTGTCTCCTGTGTTTATGGTTTCCCGCCCAATTCCAAGTGACAAATGACTACCCAAAGCCATGGGCTTGACCCCAGATGACCTCATGCCTGATTTCCTTCACCCCAGTGCATGGGTCAGTACTCAGAGACCCCCAGAGCCCTTAGTCAGCTGGTAATTGATTGTGTGTGAATTCACGGGCCACTTGGTAGACCTGGGTGCTGGGCACAGTGGGAACCCAGCAGGGGCAGCCACTGACTCCATGCAAGACCATCAGATATCTCATTCAAACGAAGTCCTGAGTGTGAAGAACCCTGCCACCCAGGGTGAGGAAGGGGCAGTGACCTAAGAAGAAGAAGTTCTGTCCCAGGACAGCCAGGACTAAACACAAGGACAGTACCTGGTCTCAAGCCAGTTTCTCTTCAGGCTGTATTATTTTTCTTTGACTTCATTGCTGATTGATCCCAATCAACTGTCAACCAGCACCGAAACTAGGTCACCCTTCTGCTTTCTGCCTCTTGGTCTGTTTAGCTATTCATCGTGCATGCTCTCTCCGTTTCAGGGTTGTTTCTACACCAAAGTACCAAAGTCATGTCATGTGTGCTCACGCATGGTGAATGGTGGCAAAAGACAAGCAATCCCAGATAAGAAAGTTGACAGCTCGGAGAAGCAGGGCAGAAATCCACTCCCATCCCATGCGCTACTCAGAAATTGTGTCACCTCCTGGCCTGGTTCCTTCATTTGCAGAAGGAAGGAGATGGAGAAAACAAAAGAGAAAGAACAAAAGAAAAGTTGAGGTCCTGGAGAGATGGCTCAGTTCTTAAGCAAGGTTTCTATCCTTCCAAAGGACCCAGGCTCAGCTGCCAGGACCCATGTTTGGGAGCTCACAGCTGTTTGTGATTCTAGCTCCAGTGCATCATATACATGCCCTCTACTGCTCTCCCTAGGTACCTGAGCATGCACATTTGGTGTGTGTGTGTGTGTGTGTGTGTGTGTGTGTGTGTGTGTGTGTGTGCGTATGTATGTGTGTGTTTGCCTAGGTGTGTGTATGCATATCATGTGTGTGTGCAGCTGTCCAAGGAGGTCAGAAGAGGGAAACAAAACAACTGGAGTTAGACATTTTGAGTTCCCACGTAGGAACTGGGAACCACACCCAGGCTCTCTGAAAGAGCAGTAAGTGCTCTTAACTGCTGTGCAGTTTTTCTTGGCTCCATCCCTCTTTCCTCATGATAGTCTTTGACATCTCTTCCCATCTTCCTTCTGGGAGGGAGAAGCAGGAGGGTTGACAAGTGTTTGAGGACTTTCTTGTGCAAATAAGATCCTATGTCAAAAATAAAATAAAATAAATAATAAACAATAAACAAACATCAAGAGGTGCTCCTTATAGGACAGATATGCTCTCTCTCTGTCTCTCTCTGTCTCTGTCTCTCTCTCTCTCTCTCTCACACACACACACACACACACATACACACACTCACTCACTCTTTGAAAGATTCATAAATGTATGTAATGCATTTTACTCTTACTACCTCTGGCCCCTTCCCTCCTACTCCCCTTAGCTTTCTCCACAGTATAAATCCTTTCCAGCTTCAAGTCCTCTCAGTCTTTCTGTTTTTTGTTTTGTTTTGTTTTATAATCCATTGACGAGAAAAGGTGCTCCCCATATGCAAATGTATGTGATGTCATCCACTGGAATAACCTGTCAGTAGCCGATCCTAAAAGAAAAATGGCTCACTCTCTCCCAGCTGCCAATAGCCTCTGAGCTAGGGATGAGCATCTCAGGGGCCCTACCGCGTTCCATGTTGGAATTTCTAACTGGTTTGATCTTGCACAGGTAACCACAGTTGCTTTGCCTTCTATTGTGCAACACCCACACTATGTTCAGACGAAGCATTTCCTGGCACTCCTCCCCATCCTCAGGCTCTTGCATTCTCTGTCTTCTGCAATGCTCTCTGAGCCCTTCGGGTGGTGGGGTCTCAATACAGCTGTCCCATCTAGAGCAGAGCCTTCTGTCACATAGTCTCAGCTCTTAGAACAGTTCTGCGTCTCTGCATTTAACCCACTGCAACAAGAAGCTTTTCAGATCATGGTTGAGAGGAGCACAAATATATGGGCATTAGTATTTAGAAGGCTATGTGGCAACATCATCATTCAGCAAAACATCAGTGGGCTAGCCATGAGTTTTGACCATGTTTGCAGTACCAAGCATGAATTCCTTCCTGTGGAATGGGTCTTAGATCCAATCAGGAGAACAACTGGTTGCCCCCATAACACCCTTGCCACTATTACATAATTACATTAGTATTAGTGACACGGGTCAGTTTTGTAGCATGCGGCATGGCTTTCCTCTCTCCCCAGCAGCCTGCATAGCACCTTCTAACCCTAAGAAAGCTAACTCGCTGCTGACTTCCTGTGGTTTTTATAGCCCTTCAAAACTGCACATTCCACCTTTGGTTTTGAAATGCTTTTCTGGGTACAGAATTCTGGAAACACGCATAGAGACTAACTCACAGTAAGGATGGAGTGAACAGCTCAGAAGGAACTGGCCAGTCCTGACCACACTAAGACTGTGAGCATCCCAGGGAGAAGCGACTTGGAACTATTGAGAGGTGGTATTACTGGCAGAGTGACGGGGGCCATGTTGGGGGTTGGGGTACTCGCCTGCTCTGGAAGGGCTTACCTACTGTGGCACCTCTTTCCTTAAGCTTTGAAAAGTCTGGCAAAACTTCGCTTCTAGACGGTCCACAGTTAGTGTTTTCCTGGCTGGCTGGCAAAACCCTAGCCAAGAAAGGGTTACTTCGGGACAGATCTCTGGAGTCTGGACAGAAGGTGGGAGGTGGTGGGAGGCCCTTCCACACTCCTGTGAAAGGGTCAGAGGAGGACCATCATCTAAGGATAATAACATCAACAATCCAGTGTTAGTTTTGGAGCTCTGGATCAAACTAACTTAAATGAAAAATGAAATAAGCAGAGGAGGCCAAGCTACCTGTCCTGTTACTAGACATAGAATTTAAGAGCACTCTGGACTCTGGACCGAGAGCTTGCCTGGGGGAATCGCATGTTCTCGGCAGTCTAATGACCTGTGATCGGTTTGCATATTTTGTCTGGGGGGTCGTTTTGTTAATTTTTAGGGACAGGGTCTCACGCTCCTGCCACTGCCTTCCAAGTGCTGAGAGCACAGATCTACAGCACCATGCTCCATCTGTGATCTCTTGGTCTGGCTGCCACTGTCTCACACCCTCTCCAGTGCAAGCCCTGTCACCCCGTCACCCTGTAAAGGCTTCAGGCTCCAGTTCCAGTGTAAAGAGACAGCACCCACTATTTAGAACACTTGCATTACCCCAATTTGAAGGGATTCAAACACTAAGTTCAGAACCTCTACTAAAATAGAAAGAAGCCCAAAGGGAAGCAACCCAGTAGCAGCACCTGGCTCCCCGCAGCAGAGCCGACAAGCCAAGGGCCATCTTCACTGGAGCTGACTCTGCCTGAGACTTGAACTCTCAGCGCATCAGGACGTTCCTTTCCCAGCAGGCTCGGAGAAGGGGGTCTCAGCCTGAGCTCCTTGCTGCACTTGGCTCTTCAACCAGCATCACCTGGGACCTTTAGAACTGAAGAATCTCTATGACTTCCGATAAGGGAGAGATTTCTAGTGTAAAGCAGCAAAGGCACAAGCATCAGAGGAAAACAGACCGACATCAGATAGAACTCAAGTCTGCTTCTGGGAGACTCTTCAAGTGAAGATCTGAGGCTGAGGTTCAGGGGAAGACTGCTTGCCTAGCACACACATGGCCTTGTGTTCAATCCCCAGCAACAAACAGGCGTGTGTGTGCACATTCACACACTCACACTTACATTCACATACACACTCATACACACACATACACTCACACACATACTCAGACACACACACATATTCACACATACACATACACCACTCATACACACACACTCACACACATACACTCACACACGCATACACACTCACACACATACACTCACACATACTTACACACACTCACACACATACTCACAAACACACTTACACACACACAGACATTCACACATACACATACACACACTCATACACACACTCACACAGTCACACATGCTCTCGTAATCTGGGGCAGGCAGGTTATGATCCGGTTTGAACATTTCAAAATGGAAACACGTGTGATCAGTAGCCATCATCGTAGGCATGGAAATGCTTCACAGTGAAGCATGTTCTTTGAACAATTAACACATTCTAAGGAAGTGCTTTGTAAAATTAAAAGATGGGGCTGGGACTGTAGCTCAGTGGCAGAGCAGTTGCTCCTACACATGACACCTGCCCTAGGTACCATCCCCAATTCTACAGACAAAGGAGGTTGTGACTTTGTTTTGTTCTAAACCAGGAACAATGGTTCTGCTAGTAGGACCTGGCAGTTCAGCTACATGAGGCAGGAGGATCACTTGAGCTCGATATTAAACCAACCTAGCAAATATAGTGAGACCCATGTGAAGGGATGGGAAGAGGGAGGGAGGGAGGGAGGGGGAGGAAGAAAGGGAGAGCAGAGCTATCATATAACCCAGCAATGCCACTTGGCATTGTACACAGCAACAGAATTGAATAGGTCAAATTCATTCCTAGAATTTGAGCCGCAAAAACAAGAGGGTCAGAAGTTCAAGACCAACCTTAGCAGTGAGTAATGAGTTTGAAGCTATCCTCTGGCTGCCACACATGTGCCATGGTACACATGTACCTGCATATCTGCCCACCCCTACACATTACACGCATACACACACACACAGTAAAAATATGTCTTTAAATAGAAGGAGACAGAAAAAGAAAGTGTTTGGAGGTGGAGCACTGGCTCAGCAGTGAAGAGCACCTGCTGCTCTTGCAAAGGACTGGGGTTCGGTTCTCAGCGCCCACTCAGTGACTCACAGCCATCCCGTACTACAGTTCTAGGGAATTTAGCACCCTATTTTGACCTTAGCAGGCATCAGGTGTGCGTGTGGTACACATGCATGCATTCGTGTAAAACAACTCATATACAAAAAGTAAAAAGAGAGAGGGGGGAGGGTATGTTTGCTCAAGAATTTATGCACAGATATTCATAATAGCTGTCCAGAGGCCTCGGCAAACTCATGCCTGTCGGTTGAAAAGTGGATAAACAAAATGCAGTATTTCGAGCTCTAGACAATGGCTCTATCCTGAAGAGCATCAGTGAAGTTCTCTTATCTGCCATTCACAAGCCACTGCCACTCCAGCCCCAGGGGATCCCACGTGTACTTTCAGGAAGCACTGACTTCTCTCAGACCTGTATTTATACACGAACAAACAACTCTCTATATAAAACAACTTTATATATAAAAGAATGTTCAATGTATTTCCTCCCAGTGCAATGGCAGGGAACTCGAGTTGTTTGATGGGCGGTGCAGTGTGGGTGTCCTTGAGAGCAACGCGGTCAGCGAGAGCCCAGCACACAGGAGATGCGCAGAGTTGTTCTCTTTGGCTTCTGTGTTTCTTAGGGTTTGGCTGGATGATTTTAGGATAGGGTTTCATTACATGGTCCATACGGTGCTGGTACTCACTATGTGACCCAGACAGGCCTCCACCCCAGGATCCTGCTGCCTTAGACTCCTCCCACCCCTGAAGTGTGCCATACCACACTGGGTACACGGTTGCATTTGTGCAAAACCAGAGACACACACGTTGATTTTTATGGCTAAAAAAAAGGCAAATGGTGAGGACAGCCAGTGTGCATGAGATTTCTTGTGGGAGTGACAAGGACATTCTAGAGCTAAAGTGACCCCACTTAATGCAGCTTCAGTTACCCAGGGTCAACTTTGGTGTGACATGTCGATTGAAAGGTTACAGAGTTGGACAATGGGTAAGTTTCTAAGTGCATTCTGAGCTATAGGGTGAAATGCCACAGGCTTACCCTGCGCCACAGGGTGTGAGTCATCTTTCTCCAGCACACCCATGTGACTACACCACCTACCCAGCCACTGGTCACTTAGGGTCAGTCTTGCTTTTGTCGAATCGGTGATGTTCCATTTTGGGAGAGTGAGAGACCCTACATCCACACAAACTCGTTATACTATATTGTGATTTACGTTCTTTTAATGTGCACCAGTGTTTTGCCTACTTGTGTGTACGTGTGTACATGCTGGTGCCCAAAGAGGGTAGAAGAGGGCACCAGAGACTTGGAACTGGAGTCACAGGCAGTTGTGAGCTGCCGAGTGGGTTCTAGAAACTGAACCTGGGTCCTTTGCAAGGTCGGTAAGAGCTCTTAATCACAGTTAAGTTAACCCCCAGTCCCTATCGAAGCATATTGTTACAATGTTTCTGTTCTATCCTTCTTGATGCATTAAAGTGGCTAATTTGTACGTGAAACCTTTTCATATACATTTATGTCGAAGAAAACACAGAAGAAATAGAACAACCTCTAAGGCACTTTGGCTGTGTCCTACAGTGATGAGTGGGGGCCACAACAGATGTCTGTGATGGTCGGACAACCTTGCAAATACATTTTTTTAAATCTGAATTATATTTTTAAAAGGGTAACTCTTGTGATGAATGAACATCGAAATAAAAATAATAAGGATATTAAAAAAAAAAAAAAAAAAAAGCCAGGCCCTCAGCCAGGCTCACTGAATCAACATCTGCATCTTGTCAGGACCCTGAAGTGACTGTCCAATCATGGCTTGATAAACACCGTCGGGGGCGTGGCTTCCCACGCTCAGCTATAAGTTGGAATCACCCAGGCAAAACTGTTCCTAGCAGAGTGAGCTGTTCTTCGTGTTGTCTGCTCAACTAACGCGTAGGTTCTTAGAGCATCTGGCATGGACCCTCAGATTGCCAACGCTTTCCGCTCAACCCACGTCATCTCTTGGCCCGCCAAATCTGCACTTCTGGCTGTACAAGGGAGGACTCTGGTTGCTCGGTTGAAATTGCTATGCTATTGGCCAGTCGTGAGACCTTGGACAAATCGGCAAAGACCCTGTGCCTCAGTTTACTGGGAAAATGACAGTTTATACTTCAAAGAGTTTCAGGAAGAAATAAATTCATATCAACGGAGCACATGGAATAATATTTATACACAGTATCATTATATGTGACTATCAGGTATTAGTGTGCAAGCAAATATTATATTTGCTTATGTTACTGTGTTATTATGCGATAGTTAGCAATTATGGATTCCTGACCATGTGCTAGGCGTTGAGCTGATGTTTCTCATTATGTCATGTAATTCTAGCCTTAATCCGAAGAGGCAGGAATTCATACAGCAAAACTTAATGAGCATCATGTGACCTCAATGAGAAACTGAGGTCCAGGGATGCCCAGTGACCTGCCCAGGCACAGCGTCAATGGCAGAATAGTCCCACCCAGCTCTAGAACTACTACTCCTGCCCACCAACTTCTAAGTCATCCAAGCAAAAGCAAGCATCTAGCTAGGGCAAGAGACCTTGGGATCCTAAGCAAGGGCCTTAGAGTGGCTCTAATGGACCAGGACTTCTGGTCTCCTATGAGGTGGACATATGTGTAGCCTAGTAGAGACTGAGGGTGCTGAGGAGTAGAGTCCCAGGTGGGACTTGGCTTGGGGCTCTTTGCCCCTTCTCTGACAAGAAGCATACTCAAGAGCACAGTGGCCCAGCCTGCAGTACCCATGGTTACCCTAGCTGCCAGTCATTCGTGAAAGCCATCCTTGTAATGCACAAAGGGTCAGCCCTGAGGCTACAGGCTTAGCTAAGGAAGTTATCATGGGTGTCTGAACCTCTAGCTACAAAGCAGAACCTCTGAACCCTCTGTGTTTCCCTAGAACTTCATGCTCAGAAGTTGTTAGAAACAGGAAAAGAGAAAAACATAAACCAGTTTCAAAATGATCAAGGGTTGCTAGACCTTTGGGTATAGTTAATTTTGGTTATGCTGTTTTTATTAGCAGCTTTTTAATAAGGAAAGTTTATTTTTTAAAAAAAGAAAAGAAATGCTCAGACCTACAATGTCTCATTTCCCCAGAAGACCCCAGCCTAGATCCCAAACCCATCACTGCCCAGTGATCCCCATATCTCCTCCAAAAACCTGAAACCCAGCATCTCCCACAGGCTCTAACCCTACCGCCTCAAACAGCAGACATTTAATAAGCACCACCACTGTATATTTGGATTTCCACATGGTCTGTTCCCACCCAGCTGTCATCATGAGGTGACTGTCCTCAGCCAGAGAACCTACTGAGCTCCTTGCTGTGCTGGGCTGGGCTCCCTAACTCCCGCCACTCAGCTGCTGTTTCCCAAAGCAGACTGTTTTTGATGGAAAAAACAGAACCGTGGCTCTTCCTGCTGCCTTCTCCTTACCCAACACCAGCCAGAAGGCTCTTTCCTAATGGAAACGCTGGAACCACTTCCAGCTGGGAAGATGCTAACCTGCTGGGAGAGGGCGGAAGACAGCTGAGAGAGCAAATGGATGTAGACAGGATGGAAGATGGTGACACGTGTGTCTGTGTGTGTGTGTGTGTGTGTGTGTGTGATGTGTGGTATGTGTGTGATGTGTGGTGTATGTGTGAATGTGTATTGTATGATGTATGTGTAAGTGTGTCTGTTTGGTAGTATGTCTGTGTGTCAGTGCGGGGGAAGTATGTGGGGGGTGTTGTATGTGTAATGTGAGTGTGTGCTGTATGATGTGCTTGTGGAATATTTGTGTATTGTATATAACTGTGTGGTAGTGTGTGTCTGTCTGTATGGGTGGATGTGTGTGAGTATGTATTGTATAATATGTGATGTGTGTATATGAATATGTATGTGATATGTGTGATATATGTGTGGCATGTGTGTGATATGTGTGGCATGTGTGTGATGTATGTGTATGAGTGTGGTATATGTGTATGTCTCTGTGTGGAGGATATATTCATGTAATATGTGTGATGTGTATGTAGTATGTGAGTATATGTGTATATCTCTCTGTGTGTATGTGTGTGGTGTTTGTGTAATGTGTATGTGTGTGATGTATGTGTAAAACTGTTTTGTGTGTTTTTTGTCTGTATGTGTGTATGGCTGTTGTATGTGTGTGTTTTGCACGGTGGACAGTGCTTGCTTCTACAAACAAAAGAGATAATTATGAGTCTGGCTGTTTACTTAAATCATTATCACTGTTTACTTGGATTTCATATGCCCTTTCACAGATTTGAGCGGGCACTATGATTAAACATGACTGAGACATGAGTCCATGGTCCTTCGGGGCAGCAAAAAGTTAATAAAGTTAGATCAGCTTTGGAATTTGTATAAAAATTTTAAATTTTAAATGAACACAAATAATCTCATCACTTAAATGTCCCAATCCTCCTTTACTTCATTTTCTTTTCTTTTTGGATGGAGGCGTGCTATGCAGTCCTGACTGACTTCACATTCACGGTCCTCCTGCCTCAGATTCCTGGTTGCTGGGATTTCTAGCTCACACCTTCATCCAACTCCTTTGCCTGTAGTTAAGCTCGGTGCTTACACACAGCATCTGTTCTGATTCCAGATGTGGGAGACAGACCTGGTTTGGTCTAAGAGGGCCTGTCACAAGAGAGAGGACAGCTGTTGGATGCCACATGTCTAGTGAAAATAGTACTGAGTCCAAACGTCTGGACAGAGTGGAATGTCGCTCAGCACTCACCCGGGCTTGGTTCCCCAGCACCACACAGATGGAAAGGAAACCAGGTTCAAACCTGCCTTAGTCATTTCTCTACCTAATTTATCGTTTGGATAAACCTGTGAATTTAGCCTTTCTCCTCCTTAAAGGATCCCCAAACCTTCTCTTTGGGAGGGATGACTCAGGGAAGCTTGTAGCCCCACATCAGAACTTTCCTCCTCAGTGTCTGGAGGAACACAGTCAGTCTGCTTGCTTTTCTGTTCTGCCTAGCTGTCTGGGTAAATGCATGCACTGTTTCCCAGGGTTTGCATCTTTGTAGCATCCTGCCCCAGTCTCAGATTAAAAGGCTCAATTCTTTTTTTCCCCCTGAAAGTAATAGCAAGCATTTGCTCTGACAAGAAGCAAACGATTAGAAGAATCGCATTTTTTTTTCTGTGCTGGGCCAAGCATTATTGCTGCCTTGTGACCTGGATTCTCACTCAGTTCCAGCACTGTTGACCTTTAGGGCTAATTCTGTTATGAGCGTATCCCAGGCCTCATCCTGCTAGATATTGGTTTTAGCCCCTTCGCCCGGGGTCTGTCCTGTCTCAGCCTGCTGCAGACACTGAGGTTATAAAGATGTGCTGCTCATCTGTCTGTACAAAGGTTCTGGGAATACAAACTCGGGTTGCACAGCAGGACAGGGTCATCTCCTCGGCTCTGTCCTGTACATCCTAACCTCTACCCTTTCAGATAAGACCTCCATGTGCTCTGAGTTGGAAGTACATCATTTATTGGACAATGGACTGGGGCTTCCCAGGAATTCTCTCATGTCTGAAGGCACTAGGAGCTTACAGAGACAAGAAGACAGCAGGCACTATTGTGCTATGCTGAACCATGAGCAGCAATTTAAATAGTTTAAGAATAAAGTTAGGGCTGGAGAGATGGCTCGGCGGTTAAGAGCACCGACTGCTCTTCCAGAGGTCCTGAGTTCAATTCCCAGCATCCACATGGTGGCTCACAGCCATCTGTAATGAGATCATGCCCTCTTCTGGTGTGTCAGCAACAGTGTACCCACATACATGAAATAAATAAGTGAATCTTAAAAAAAAAAAAGAATAAAGACCACATATTCAGTCATAAGAAACTGTTTTCAAATAAAGAGATCATCTAAAGATAATTTCAAATAAAGAATGTAATGCCACTCGGACTTTTGTAGACTTTGGGGTCTTTTATTTAAGCTGATATATTTCAAGTAAATAATGAATTCCAAAACAGTGGTGTGTTGGGCTCATGGCACCCACCTATAATCCTAGCCCTTGGGAGGTTGAGGCAGAAGGTTTGCCTCATGTTTGGAACCAGCCTGAGCTACAGAGTACAACATATGAAGTAGCTTTACTTAGCCAGTTTTCTACTGTAATAAAATACCGGAGATAAACTGCTTAGAAGGAGGGACATTTATTTGGGCTGACAGTTTTAGAGGTTTTCTTGTATGGTCTGTTGATCCTGTTGGTTTTGGGTCTGAGGCCAGACAAGAGTGTGGTGGGACAGAGCTGCCCTCCTCACGGTGGCCAGGAGGTGAGTAAACACTCATCCTCATGAAAACGGCGACGGTAAACCAGATAAAGGCTGGTTAAGCGGGTTACCTGCCTCCTCACTGAGCTTCCTTGTGGAAAAACGGAGAGAATCTTGTGATGAACAGTTAGAGGGAAGAATGGCGTTCACACTCAGCTGTGCACATGGGCTCTGGGTGTGAATCTAAGCCTGGTTCTCATGTTCACACAGTGAGTGCTCTTACCCACCGAGCTGTCTCCCCAGCCCTGTTATTTCTATCTTTGCACTTTATGTCTCATGAGACCTTTCATCAAACAAGTAACTTGACATGAAAAATGTTATCTATTATGCTGTGCACATTGGTCACATTGGAAGCTACATTTTAGGTACATTTCTAAAAGGTATTTATTTAATCCTGATAACAAGCATACAAAAAAACTCTCCATTTTTCAACAAATAAATAACAAATAACAACTTAAGGCATACACAGTGAAATAACATTAAAACCATACCAGGAAGGGAAAGCATGCCTTCTCTTTTATTCGGCATTTCCACTTCTACAAGACTGTGGTAACACTCGAACCTGTGGGTGCCATCCGCAGGGCGGGAATAGTGCAAGCATCCAACACGCTTCCACTGAGCCAAAGCCATGTCCACAGTGTGTTTGGTAGAAGAGAAAAACAAAGATGCAGAAGAACAGACCCAGAGAAGATTGGGTAAAATGAAAATCTGAGAACAATGTAGAATCGAAACAATAAATATGGGCTCAATGTCAGGGAGATGGATCAGGGGTTAAAAGTACCCACTACTCCCATGGTTGGGACCATGTTGTGGAAGGAAAGAATTAAATGTGCTGATGTCTTTAGGACAAAGCCTTGCACTCAAGAGTGTTAGCTGAGCGTTTTTAAAATTCCACTGATAGGCTGGAGAGATGTCTCAGCTGTTAAGAGCGCTCGCTGCTCTTGCCGAGGACACAGGTTGTCCAGTTCCCACCACCCACACAGTGACTCAGAGCTGCCCCTAACTCCAGTTCCAGGCTATCCTCTGCCCTCTTCCGGTCTCCATAGGAACTGCATGCACAGTGTTCTTGCATACACTCATACTCTCAAAATAAAAACAAATACATCTTTCTTTAAAAAATAATCTTTCTTCCTTTTTAGAATTATTTATTTATTTTATGTATGACTACACTGTAGCTGTCTTCAGACACACCAGAAAAGGGCATCTGGATCCCATTACAGATGGTTGTGAGCCACATGTGGTTGCTGGGAATTGAACTCAGGACCTCTAGAAGAGCAGCCATTGCTCTTAACCACTGAGTCATCTCTCCAGCCCACAAACAGATCTTTAAAATCATACAAAAGTAAAATCCCACTGATAGTATTACTACAAAATGCACTTAACTATCTACATAAATAAAAATCATTGTGCTGATTAAATAGTATTGCCAACCGTCTTTGGGTTTGTTTGGGGGTATTGGGGCGCTAATGGTATCTTTTGCCATAGACTATTATTGTTATGATGATGTTATATGTTATGATGCAGTGGATAATTTTACCTCTAATCCTCTTCAGTTGAGGGCAGGATGTGTCCCAAATAAAGTCAAGGAGTGCAGTACCGGTCAACCTTTAATGCCACAACAAAATAATTGACACATCCCTTCTTTTCCTTTTGAGGCAGGGTCTCACTGTACCCCTGGCTGGCCTGGAACTCACCATGTACAGAAGGCTGCTCTGCAGTTCACAGAAATCCAGGTGCCTCTGCCTCCCAAGGACTGGGGTTAAAGGTGTATAACACCACATCTCTCAAAAGAAACAGTCTTATAGGAAAGATTTAGTCTAGTTCATGCTTTCAAAGTCATCTCTTTGGACCCAAAGTGAGGCAGACTATTATAATTACCACAGGAGCATGTGGCAGAGAAGCCAGGAAATAGAGGAAAACAGGAAGGGCCTGGGGCAAGACAGATCTTCCAAAGGCTTGCCTCCCCAGTGACCCACTTCTTCCAACTAAACCCCAGCACCCCAGACAGCTACCAACATAGTAATGTGCTAATCCACTAACATCAGTGCCCTTGTGATCCAATAACCTCTGGGTAATGTCACCAGCTGGTAACCACATCTTCAGCTCACAAGCCTGTGAAGCCATTTTATGCTCAAACCATAACAAGTCTATTTTCCTTCTTTATTTTTTATTAGTTTAAAAATGTTTTTATTTTATGGCAATGCTTGTTTTGCCTGCATGTAGGTCTGAACACTACATGTGTGCCTGCTTCCCATAGAGGCCAGAAAAGGGTGTCAGAAGCCCTGGAACTGGAGTTACAGACAGCTCCCTGTGGGTGCTGGGAACCAAACCTGAGTACACTGAGAGTAGCGAGTTCTTAGCCACTGAGCCACCCCTGCAGCTCTCCTGGTATCGAATCTACCGTGTAATTTACCTTCGTGCAATTCCCTGTGACTATAGTAACCATAGGTTCAGAATCTAACATACAGACATGGCCAAGGATTTTCTGAACACTCTTAAAAAATTATTCTATAACACACTTACACAGGTAATGGCAAAAAATGACTTGTTAATTAGAGATTTATTTTAATTATTTTAAGTTGTGTGTATGAAGGATCTGAGTATAAATGCGTGTGTGCGTGTAAGTACAGGTGCTTGAGAAACCCAGAGAAGTCAGAGGAGGAACCACGGTTCCCTGGAGTTACAAGTCGTTGTGAGCTTGCCACCATGGGTACTGACTACCAAACTCGGGCTCTCTAAAAGAACAGTATGTGCTCCTAACCACTAAGAAATCCTCTCCAAACAGTATTATTATTATTATTATTATTATTATTATTATTATTATTATTATTATTATTATTATTAATTTCAGGCTGGAGAGATGGCTTAGTGGTTAAGAGCACTTGGTGCTCTTGCAGAGCACCCAGGATCGATTCCTAGCACTCACATGGTAGCTCAAAACCATTCATAAAACACCTACACATAAAATAAAAACAATGTATTTTTTAATTACTTTCATTAAAAAGAATGATATTGCCTGTAGTCAGAACTAGGCTGGACCACAGAGATAAGGAACGGACGCCTATCTGGGTGTGCCTGCCCATGTCACCCGTATGGAGTCTCGTAGGTGCTTTCGATCCTCCTGTTCATGGATCTCAATGTTTGAGAATCCTTCAATTTTATCTTTAGACAGAGTGAGTCACATTCTGCTAACGCAGCACTGACTCACTGGAGGCCAGTAATGGACAGGACACTTAGAAAAAGGTCCTTTGGATTCAAAGTCTAGAGCTGGATCAATTCCCGAGGGTCTGGAGCTGACGCATGTCAGCAGAAGGGCTCACACGGCTGGCCCTCTGGAAGGAATTTGTAAGTCCCAGTGCTCAGAGGAAACCGAAGAGTTAAGAATGTTTGCTCATGGCAGATTTGGCTCTAGAACCAGAAAGGTTAAATTCTAAATCTTCCACCAAACGCAAGTTTCTTTCCATCATTTTCCTCTGGAACCAGATGAGAAACAGCTGGAGGCTGGAATAGAAAACCACTGGGAAGATTCAACGGTGGCCAGCACTGCTTGTTCCAGCCCCTCCTGCAGCCAATGTGCCATTCCAGACCCAGCTCAGCCGCCCCGAGCCCCCAGAATCCCTTCCAGAACCTTCAAGCTCTTGCTTCCTCCCAAGCGCGACACTCTGGCGACACTCTGGCTACCGGGAAGTATCTTCCTCAACTGTTTACTCACTATTCTTGCCACAGTGTGTCAAGAGAGAAGCAACCGCGCCTCGCTGTGTGTCACAGTCGCATCCCACTCGAAGAACAGGGCAGGTGCTCAGCTCGGATGACTCTGCAGGTGACCGACTGACCGCTGCACTCTGCAGTTTTCTTCCCTCCCGTTTCTTGTGCAGCCAGAGGCAAGCTGTTGAGGTACACAAGAATATCTGAATAAAGAGCGTCGGCTCCAGCCTGACTCCTAACTCCAAGAGAGATAACCTAGAAAATGTAACCAGCACAGATTTCTGGGAGATCGGGAAGGTGGCTTGTTTTCCTCACATCCGGTCCCCTTAGCCTCCAGAACTCTGCTTGGCATGTAAAGGACACTCAATAAATGGGTAGGTCTTTACCACTTACATGTCTAGGGGCATGCTAGCCGTGATTACCAGCCATCCACCTCATCTAATCACCACTACAACAGGATGAAGCAAAACTGTAAGTCACGTTTTATAAATGAGAAAATGGAGCTTTGAAGTTTCCTTCAGTTAAAAAAAAAAAAAAAAAAGCATTCTCCAGTAAGAATTTTTGAAGGCAGGTCTGTCAGACAGCAAAGACATAAAACAGTCTGCCATCTTCCGGTCTCCCAAATGGCCCTAACACGAAGTCAGCAGAGTTTTCTATTTTAAGGCATCGAGTGGGATCAAAGCTGCACCATGCTATAGAATGCATCGAACCAAAATGTAACCTGATTACCACTGTATCCAGGCCAGGGCCTGGCACAGAGTGGGTGTTGATGAGATTAATAAGTAATTAATTGAAGAAAGGAACCGGGAGGGGAGTGGAAGGAACGGTGGGAAGAGGGATCTCTGGAGACCCTCAGGGAAAGAAGTCCTGGGCTTTCTGATAGAAGCTGATAACATAAGAAGCCCCAAATGCTTCCCTGCCTCACCAGCCATGTCTCCAGACCTATCAGCATCTCTGCCTGGCATCTGAGCCCTCTCAAGGAGGACCAGTCCTGGCTGAGTTGACCCTGTGACCTGGGAAGGAGGGAACAAAGAAACACTGTCTGGGATGTGAATTCCTGTTTCCCACCCCGGTTCCTCCATCACACTAAGGGATACACTTCATTACAGATTCCTGGAATGGATGTAGCAACGGTGGAGCTCTCGCCTTGAACATACAAGGTCTTAGATTGTGGTCCTCAATAAAAGAGACTGGCAAATTGGCTCCATGGGTACTGAGCCTGATAATCTGAGTTTGAGCCATGAACTCACATAGTAGGAGAGAAACAAGTTGTTCTCCGACCTTTACATGCAAGGTCTAGCACACACACACACATACATACATACATACACACACACTGAATTAATAATAAGTGTTAAATCTTTAAGAAAGAGAAAAGAACTCCACAAGTCCGATGCTGGCATCATTTGAGACAAAGACGCTGTGTTGAGGCTGGGGCAGCTTAATGAACTTCCTTTGATGGCTGTGACCGGCAGGCTCACTTCCTCGGGCAGAGGCATCTCATCTGAAATGTGGAACTCCGTCGCTGCTTGTCCGCATGTGTGCAGATAGGAGTTCTAATGACCGTGTCTGCTTTATTTCAGTGTAGAGCCAGCCCTACCACAGGACATGGGCCCTGGTCACATTTTTTAATTTATGTATTCAACACATGCTAATTGGACACAGGTCTGCTTGCTCCAAGGAGTTCTGATTTCTGGAAGTTGGCAGCAAGATCTTCAGACAAGACTCCTGGCTTGATCAGATATGGGACTATTTGAAGTCCTGTTCTCTCTCTCTCTCTCTCTCCTCTCTCTCTCTCTCTCTCTCTCTCTCTCTCTCTCTCTCTCTCTCTCTCTCTCTCTCATCTATTCCTCATGCTATACAGAGATGGCCAAAGTTTGGGATGATCAAGACTCAAGTGAGCATCCTACCAATCTAAGTACTGCCCATGTGACCTTTTAAGTTCTGAAACATTCTCCGTCCCCCCCAGACACTGGGCCCCACATGCTTCAGCTGGGACGTGAGCTATGTGTCTGCTTGTGGTGAGCATTTGTTACAGCTGCTGAGATGAATAAGCTCATCGGAGATTTTGCTCTCATACAGTTCGCTTTCTGGTTAATGGAAAATACAATTTCCAAATGGGAAAACGGGTTAAGCAACCAAGTTGGGAGAATGGGATGAAGAGATGTTGGGGAATAGAGAATGATAGAGGACCTAAATGATAAGAAGGAAGTCATCCAAAGATCTCCTTTCAGGCCATCCTCTTGGATTGGCAAACAGAACAAACAGAATGTCAGCAGCCTACACTCATTCCTACCCCAGAAATATGCTATTCTTTCTGCAGGAAGAGAGGCATTTAACCTTTTGAACCAATTTTGCTATACATGTCTTCTTTTTCTTTAAGATTTTTTTGATAGATAGATAGATAGATAGATAGATAGATAGATAGATAGATAGATAGATAGATGCATACACTGTTGCTGTCTTCAGACACACCAGAAGAGGGCCTCAGATCCCATTACAGATGGTTGCTGGGAATTGAACTCAGGACCTCTGGAAGAGCAGTCAGTGCTCTTACCCACTGAGCCATCTCTCCAGCCCTCAACTATGCATATCTTTAACATACCATGGCTGATTAAATATGGAGGCTTCATGATGCAGTTGTACTTTGGAAGCTTATAAGGGAGATGCCTGTCTGCAGAGGGCTCTGATGACTGGAAAGATGCCTTCCATGAACTTCAGTGAGTTCTGACAGCTGCCATCTCAACACGGTTTAATGCCCTGGAAATGAAGTCAGACCAACGCTATGTCTCTCTGATCCAGGAACAGGAACTATCCCAAAGCTCAGCTCTCAGCATGTCTTGAAATTGCTCCTTTTAAGCCCCATACACCTTTTATTTGGGGTATGAGTGTCCACAGATCAACAGATGTGTCTTCACAAGCAACCCCAGGTATCAGATTGTCTCTCCAGTAGCTGTGACATCACTGAAGACTATTCCTGCCTGGTGGCCTGAACCTGCCATCCTAGGCCAGGGTGCTCCAGTTAGGGGCACCACTGGGAATGGCAGTCCTGGCTGTTTAGTCCTGATTGCTGCTATTCTTGATGGCTTCCCTGGGTCTTCTTGTTTGAGGGACAGCAGAGACTGCAAAGGAGGTGGTGCTTATATGTCTGGAACGAATGCGCCTTTATGGTGGGGATGCCGTGTGAGTCTGGAGGTAAAGCCGAGCAAAGGCCAGGCAGGATACGAGGGAGCATGACCAATCAGCAAATAGGGGGTTATTGGCCACACACTTTATTGGGCCATAACATCCCCCCTTTCTGCTTTAGATGTTAGCAGCCGGTCACAAGCTCACAGGCAAAGTGTGCAGGGGGCCAGCAAAGATTTATTCCTCAACTTAACTCTCCCTAAAGCTGGGTACTCCCCTTCCCTGACCATCTTCTCAAATGAATACACACATTCAAGAAGCAAGGGCTAGACCCTATCCTTCAGCAGGACCTTCCACATCCTTCCTATTTCAGCAAGAATATGCATTTTCTCCAGTTTTAAAAAGCTAGTGGTCTGACTAGGGGGAAAGGGGAGACACAAATAAATAGCACCAGGAGAGAAGAATGTTTGAAACAGCCAGACGGTGCATCTTCGGCCATTCTGGCTTTCTCCAGCCCCCTTCCCAAGAGCTCTCAGAGAGAATAGGTCTCCTTGTGTTCCTGGGATGGATGGATTTGGTCAGGGCCTCTGCAGACTCGGAGCTCTTAGCAGCTTTCACTGCCATGCACTGTATCAGCTTAGGGCCAGAGATGTAGTTCGCTTGGCATCAAGCTTATTTGTGTGGCAAGCATAAAACCATGGGTCCCTAGTACACAGGGCATTGTCCGAGAGTACTATCATATGCCTGTGATCCTGGTACTGGAGGATTTTTGGCTATGTAGGGAGTTCTAGGCTAGCCTTCAAACACACGTCCTGCCTCAAACTAGGAGGAAGAGGAAGGAGAGGAGGAGAGCGTTCGCTTAATAACTCCCATTTGCAAAGAGCTCCCAGTTAATACCCTTGTATGTTGGAAAAGCTGAAGGAGGTTGAAAAGATAAACTATGAAGACCCTGAGAAAAGTCTCCTTGGCCATGGGCTGTGGCTCATGTCCTGGCACCAAGAAGGAAGCTTGAAGCAATACCATTACCTTGAGTCTGAGGCCTGCCTAGGATTCATAGTAAAATCTTGTCACCAAAACCAAACCAAACAAAACAAAACAAAACAAAAGGCAAAAAAAAAAAAAAATCTTTCCTTGGATCACAAAAGTCTCTGAGCTCTTCTTTCTGGAGACCACATTTACCACACATTTTTTATTTCATTCAAAGTTCAAAGTGAAACTAGAAAATGTGGTCTGTCGGACAACAGTTCAGGCAGAGGCTCCCTGCCTCTCTCCCTTCACTGCCCTCTGCCTAGAACCTGCTGTCCCTGACACAGCACAACTCTGAACTTTCTATTTATTTGTTTAGTGCTGCAGAGCCTTAAGCCAGGCTGTAAAGAACATCTAAAAACATTGGGACCCCAGGCCAGGGTAGATTCCTAGACCAGTTTTAAATCAGCGTTTGTGTCTGGCAGACTCCAGATCTTCGTGGAAAGGCTGACCAAACAGTCGTTATCCTTTATGGGTGCATGCTCCGCTCTTGTTATTTTGGACATATCCAGCAGGGCCTAGGAATGCTGGCGCCAGAGCATGGTAGTCTAACCCTGCGAGAGCCAAGGATCAAGGAGTCGATAGCAGGAGAAATACGGTAACGTTTCCATCAACAGCTTTGATTCCAGGATGAGCCCCTGGGATGCAGCCTAGCCCAGGCGTTGGTCCCAAGCTTGTGGCAGCCCTGCCCCGCTGAGACCGCCAGTGATTGAAATGCAATCGACCTATGGTCAGGAAAGAGGCGTAGGGGGTGAAAAGAAGAGAGATAAGTCTTTAATCAAGTTGTCTGTCCATCACCTAACACTCTCCAGACGGGTTTGCCAAACACCAGATTTACCCAAGTGAAAGAAAGAACTCTCTTTAGTTTCTGTTCTCAGTCTGCTCCATAAATTAACTGTAGACTGGCTTTCCCCCACTCTTATCCACACAGCTCAGCTCTACTCCAAACCACCCCTACCCAGGAGAAAAAGCTTACAAATACTGTGCTACAGAAACTCAGGAAGTTAGTATTCAGTATATCACACCTGATTAAATAAATAAGCTAGCTAAGAAGCTAGAGAGATTTGAGAGAGCTTCACACACACACACACACACACACACACACACACACACACACACACACACATACACACACACGCTTGCATGCACACACACACACAAATACATATACACATGCACACACACAACACACAAATGTACAAACACATACATACACACAAACATACACACATATGCACACACACATACACACAACACACAAACATGCAAACACATATACACAAACACACATACACACACAAACATACATACATATGCACACACACATACACACAACACACAAACATGCAAACACATATACACAAACACACATACACACAGACACACACACAACTACACATACATACAAATACACGCAAGTGCACACAAACATAAACACACATGAAAACAAATTTAAGTTTTAAACCTTTACCGGTTAGTTCTGGGTGTGAGACATGAGGATCTCTGTGAATCTGAGGATAGCCCAGTCCAGAGTGTGTCCTGGGTCACCCGGGACTATAGAGTTAAGTCTCCAAACAGCAATCAACAGACAAAACTGCCCTTCAGCTTTTGAAGCTCAGTAGAGGGGAGTTTTCTTCCCTTGGCCTGCTTGAAACCCCATCTTTCTGAGGAAAGCACCCCAACTCAGCACAGCCTTTCTCTTCAGTAGCCACCAAATGTTAAGTATTGATCTCCGTGATCAATCCTGAGAATAATAACTTCTCTGTAACTTGCTTCCTTTCAGTTTTTATCATGATTTTTTCCAGCATAACATCCTGTGTGAGTGCGTGTGTGTGTGTGTGTGTGTGTGTGTGAAGTCAGTGTGTCAATGTAGTTGTGTTAATGTATTATAAAAGCCATAAGGCGTCCTCCTCAGCCACTCTCTGCCTTATATTTTGAGATGGTCTCCCAGGGAAAGTGGAGTTCATCATTTAGCTAGGCCAGCAAGCATCAGGGAGCCTCCTGTCTCAGCCTCCCAACACTCCTAGCAAACATCTCACTGAACAAACCATCTTTCCAACCCCCAGGCCTTTTCAAATGAAGTCAATACATGAACCATCCAGCGCAAGCCAGGATGGAGTTTCGTGCAATTATCGGATAGATCATCGGCCTTCAGACTTCAGCCCCTCTGGCTGGCTTCTCTTACAGGAATGAGCCTTCTCAGCACCCCTTTGTTGGAAATTTCCCTGGTCTGTGCATGTGGACAGAAGCCTGTGTAAATGCCCCATCAAAACCCCTTACTGAGAACAAACCGATCTATCTCTTGGCTTTGTTCTCTGATGTTTTCTTCTTAAATAGACTACAGTCTGATAACTTAGAGATCTGCTGGTGGTGCGAGGGTATCAGAGATCAGAACCGCCATCACTCCTTCTGGAACGGTGACATACCTAGAATGTGCAGTAACACCCCTGCAGGCTTCCCGCTGCACAGCAAATAGCCAAGGTCCCCAGGGACCCAGCCCTTCAGGTAGCCCTATGTCTCTGTGACTGTATCTAACATTTTCCAAGCTACCAATCCAAGCACACACTTGGAAAAGCCTTAGCCTTGCTAGGCACAGCAGAACCAAATATCTTGTCTCCAGGGCTATCCTAGGAAAGCACGGACTTAGAGTCATGGCTGAAGCTTAGGAACAAAATTCACACATGGCTGGTTCCACATTTTACTCCTACCTGGATTGTAATCTTCCTAAGTGACATGCCCCTTCCTCTGACTTTTCACCCGTGTTCCTTGCATCCCTCAAACCCTAAGAAATGGGTGAGAAGCATGAGTCAGGTCAATCAAAAGAATGAAGTCATACCAACCTTTAATTTCTAGATGTGATTCATAGTTGTATTAAAAAAAAAAAAAAAAAAACTGTGTAAATCAAATTGGCCCACAAGCAAAGATGTCTTTCTCTTGCCGGCCTTGCAGCGATAGATTGCCTCAACAGATCCGATCAAGCACTATAGCACTATTTGGGGACCACACAGAACACCCCCACACAACATACTGATGGACATCATGATCAAATTATGCGGAAAGAATTCCACAAACCACAAAGAAAAAGCCCTTCTCTTCCAAATGAGTGGTTGGGAACGTAAGAGAGATTCTCTCTGCGGCTGCTGACGTGTCACTCTCTGCCTGGGGGTTTTATCTTAAGCTCGGCGTCCAATCCAAACGGAGCTGAGAGACCTCAAACCATGAGGCCTCTTTTCTGCTTCACACCCACCCTCAAGAGCTTAGTACTGAGCGGGCGTCAGGCAAGAGTGACTGGCACAATGTGGCAGCCTTGGATAAGTCGAGATATCTGTGACACCAGAATAAAGATGTTCCACGTCGCTGTCGCCCTCGCGGTCACACAGAAACCCCGGAGATGGAAGGACAAGCCATGGCTCTCTCAGCCTGCAGAGACGCAAACGGACGAAAGAGGGCAGTGTTTGCTGTGGCTTTTGTCCCGCTCTTGTCTCTGCACAATGCAAGTGAGCCAAGACTGAACTATGCCCAGCATTTCATAACACAGGAAGTGGGGAGTAGATTAGATACCGGGCGCCGCAGTCCCCACAAGGGACCAGTGAGAGAGTCTGTAAAAGTCACTTGTTTCCCTATACAAAACTTAGCTATTCGGGAGGCTTTGGTTTGGGTCGGGGTGTTTTGGTCTGCTTGGCTAAATTTCTCAGAGAACTGTAAGAATGTGTAATATTTTCAAACCATCACAAGTTCAATGACTAGATCCTTTAGTGGAAACCATTCCTTTTGCAGATGAGGGCCAGATTTCTCCATTTATCATCTGTTTCGCTTTGTGCTAAGATTTTATCTCTGTGTGAGGAGGGAAAGGCGGGCAGATTTCCCTACAGGAGGTATGTAGAGAATTTGCAGTCATTTCAAAGTAACACACACACACACACACACACACACACGAGGTCTTAGCAAGAGAATTCTATCCTGGGCCCTACATGTCATCAAACTGGGGGAGATCTGACCCATGTTCTTTGGGAGAAACTATCTGGATGTGTCCTTGTAGCCAACGAAGGACTGATACCCTAGCAGTTACAGGTTCCCACACTGTCTGTTCTCAGCTGTCTTCTCTATTGACAAGGAAGAATACTTACTTCTTCTGCAGAGGAATTCCTTCCTACAAATATGTTTGAGCCCAGCTATGCATAAGATTACTTTGGTTTGTCTGTTTGTTTTGAGACAGGATCTAATAGTCACTGTAGCCCAGAATTAACCTCAAACTCTTGGGAGACCTCCTGCCTCAGCTTCCCAAGTGCTGGGATTACATGTGTCAGTGAACCTGGCTTGATATATAATGTTCTATTGTAAGAAACAAAAAAAGGAGAAAGGAAGCATCAGATAAGACATAGGGCTGGGCTGTAACTCGTAGGTAGAACTCAAGGCCATGGGTTCAATCTCAAGTATAGCCAAGAGCTTTATGAAAGAAGGATCAGATGAAACTACTAATAGCCGTAATACAAGACAGAGAAAAGTCCACAGGGGGAAAAGTACTAATTGCAAAAGTAGAGATTGTTTGCATCTGGACTAGAGGCTGAAGGAAAGAAGACACATGGAAGAGAGACTTGCACTTGAACTCTGAAGAACCAGTGGGCTTTAAAAAACTCACAGGTGGCAGGGGGGGGTGAGGGGGAGAAAAAGCCAGGCTCAAGAGCCAAGCCCGGAGTGCACACTTACAAACCCAGCACCCCAGAAGCTATGACAGGAAGATTAAAAATTTAGGACTAGCCTAAGCTACAAAGAAGGACCCTGTCTCCAACAGGATGCCAAGCTGTAGAAGAGTGTGGGCCAGTCTGAGAGTCAGCTGGAAAGTCTGTCACTCATAGTAAAGGGAAAGAAGAATCCGCAAAGGCTACTCAAAGCTTCTCTCCAGACACTGCATCCAGAGCAGTGGATTTGATTCAAAAGCCACAGGTAGGGACACACTGGGGTGTTTGGGGAGGGTTCAGGGGATGAGCGCACACACACACACACACACACACACACACACACACACACACAAGTAGAGAAGGCACAGTGATTAGAGACAGCCAAGTGGATGACATTGGAGGGAGTGGGGGGCCGAAGTGTCACCAGCATATGGTAAAGGAAGGTTAGGGGAAGAGAGGCAGGAGTTCCGGGGCTGATTTGTTGACTCAGATGCTATGATAAACTCAGATGCTATGAATACAGATTCAGCCAGAGTGCAGGTGAGAACCAGGGCTGGTGCTCGATGGAAAGGTCTGGAAAAGGGGGGGGATGCATTTCAGATGAAGACTGCTGCATCTGACAATGGCCCATCAGGAAGGTCATCCTGCCATCTCAAGCCACAGGCTGGGATGCTGGGATGCTGGGCTGTGGAGCTGCTTGGATGCTGGGTTTCTGAGATGCTGGGATGCTGGTATGCTGGGATGCTGGGATGCTGGGATACTGGGATGCTGGGATGCTGGGATGCTGGGATGCTGGGATGCTGGGATGCTGGGATACTGGCTGGGATGCTGGGATGTTGGGATGCTGGGATGCTGGGCTTGGCATGTGGCTTACCTGGACCTTGCCTATTTGCCACTGGTTTGGCCACTGACCCAAGAAAGCCTAAAGTTAAAAGAAGGACTGATATGAAAGTGACTGAGGCCTAAGAGGAGAGAGAGAGGATACTCATTT
Organism: Micromys minutus; assembly: GCF_963924665.1. Taxonomy (NCBI): domain Eukaryota; kingdom Metazoa; phylum Chordata; class Mammalia; order Rodentia; family Muridae; genus Micromys; species Micromys minutus. Next base: position 130,758,683 of record NC_137969.1, read on the forward strand.
GCTATGTAGTGGGAGTATTTCTGTAAGAAAATCCACTTCATCTAAGAGCTCCACTGAAGACCTCTGAAACTGAGAGTGGTACTTTGTGCTCTCAATATTAAGGCAAGAAGGTCTACAGTTTGAGGCCAGCTGCAGCTGCAAAATTCTAGACCCGGTCTCAAAGATGTGGAAACACAGGCTCTGAAGACATTTCCGAAAGGTGGCCTGGCTTTTAGATAACCAGTTTAAACAACTTTCTGGGCAAATGTCCACTGAAAAACAAGCCATGAAAAAAAAGAAGAAGAAAAGAAAGGAAAGGAGGAAGGGGGAGGGAAGAAAGGAGGGGGAGGGAGGGGAAAGGAGGGGGAGGGAGGGAGGGGAAAGGAGGGAAGGAAGGAAAAAAGGAAGGAAGGAAGGTCTTGCCCCTTAAGACAAGCATTTTAGAATTCAGTCAAGCCCATTTACCTGAAGGGGATTCTGAGTCCCATAAAAGAACCCATTCTTCTTCCCAGCACTGCAGAAACAGAAGGTGCCTTGCCTGGCCCACGTCCTCTTGCCTACAGGGAAATGTCACACAGTCTTCCAATAAGGGCATCACAGAGCTCAGTCCCTCTGTATAGTGCTCCTCCCTGACCTCCATCACAGTGTGTACATTTACAGCCCTTTCTTCCATCCCCAGCCCCAAGACAAATCTTTGGGAAACAGACAGTTATCAGCACAGGCTGAGTGGCCACTCATCTCAGCTCCATCCCTGTGGCAGCTAGGCAACAACTCAGCCCCTCTGTGCCTCTGGTGCTTCCTCTGCAAAATGGGACAGCAGTTCCAGCCTTCCAAAAACAGTGATCACAGAGCTTGCATGAGATGGTGGAGCCGGGAGGGCTCTAGGAACAGAAGTGAAGCATGGCAAATGCTTCCGTTCTTGCTGGGGATGGAACCTTGAACCTTGGGCATACTAAGTACCATCTATCAGTGGGTCTCACCCTCTTACCCCAGCCTATAGCCAATCCTTTAAATGTCCTCTACTTAGCCATTCTTTTCTAATGGGCATACTGGGGCCCAAACAGTGGGCTCAAAGGCACACTTCTGAAAAGACAGAGCAACAGCTTAAATGGGAAACTAGATCCATGACCAGGTCACACATAATTAGATCAAAACAGCCTCCCTTTTTACACACACACACACACACACACACACACACACATCACCATGAAGACCACCTCTGTCTGATTCAATCTTCTCCTCCCCATCACCTCCCCAAAGGTTAAAGGTCAGCTGCAGCAAGAAACTTGTGGACTGGGTCAGTCTGAGGTTTCCTACCCTCCCCTGCTGAATCCCTGAGCTGAATCATTCACCATCACTGAGTGCCCGGGTCTCCTTAACAAACAGCAGTGAGCGGACATCCTATTAGTAACTAGATGAAAAGATTAGGTCCACATCTCCGCTGGGTGATCCTTTGCCAGCTCAGCTTCCCTAGGGTAAGGAAGTCACCAAAGGAAATCACAGCTCTTCTCTTGAAAACCCAGGGCTGTTTCTTAATCCTTGTCTGTCTGTCTAACTTACCTGCAAAACAAGAGAGGTGTGAGACTCCATCTGGCCTGGAAAGGAGGAAGCTGAGAAGCCCCTACCTCCACCCAGATAAAGGAGCCCACATCGAGACAGGGAAGAGCCCAGGTCAGCAGCCCAGCCCCACCCCATGAAGGGTGCAAAGTGGATAATGTCCTTAGAACTCTGAGCTTCTGTAGACATGCAAAGGAGACAAGAGGTCAGGGGCCCTCGATGTGGAATTTGACCTGCAGAAGATGCTAAAGGCCATAGAAGAAGGGACTTAGAACATAGTCTGCCCAATAGCAAACGCTGCTACTTCCCAACAGAGACCTCCTTTGGGACCTAACAGTGGGGAGAACTCCAGTGGCCTCGCCCACCTAGCCTGTTCTAAGAGACCTCTGATGTGCTGGGGCACAGTTCCAGGAAGTGGGACCCAAGCTGGCAATGCCCTCAAGTCATTTGCACAAACTTTCTGCCCTGCTGATTTTACCTTTGACCCCTATTGTCCAGTCTTCTTACCATATCCAAAGAGGAAATCAGATGGCTCATGGAACAATAATAATAATAATCAGACAGTTAATAATAGCTCAAAGAACAAGCAGAAGCTGTTCAATTCAAAAGGGAGCTTGTCGCGCACTTAGAAACAGGCTCCCTCTCTAAGCAGTTGAAATTCTGCATTGAGGATGCAAAGCTTGCCCCGCACAAGCATCCTTGTGTGGTGAGTCGTCTGCTCACCGGAACCTCCCCACAGCTGCCTCATCTCCTCCTGCATCTGCATGTCTTCACTGAACCAACTGTTCTGGAGTCCTCTGTCCCCCGCTGTGGGAGCTTCTTTCTACCCCAGGCCTTTCCTCCTGACACTATGGAAGTCTCCTCCCCAGATTCCCTCTCCCTTTCTCTCTCTCTTCCTTTCCTTCCTCTCCTGCCGTCATGTTTGAGTGACATTCTCTCCCATCTCTCAGCGTGAAGTTTCGATATGTCTCCTGGATTTGGCTACGCTATCCTGGAAGATTTGGCCATGTTGCTTTTCAGTCCTAGAGATGGAACTCAGAGTTTTACACACGCTTAGGCAAGAGGGTTGTCTGCTGCTAAGATTCTTCATAGCTATGTGCTCTGCATAAAAACAGGCCTTTCGTTTCTGACTACTACCTTTTTTTGGCCAGTCCTCCCGGTGAAGTCCTCATGTGCTCTTTGTGACAGCATAGTGGTTGCTCTGGGAACCTTACTTCATGCTCTCCACACCACCTTCCATCCTCTGGCACAGACCCCTGTGTGCATACATTGCAGCAGCTGAGGATGCTTTAGATGGGTGAGAGGGTGTCCTGCAGGCACACCCTCTGTCCAGGAGCTGCAGATACCGGCTTTTCCCTTGCGTATAGAACCACGCCCATTTGACAGCTGCTGTGAACACAAGGGAGAGAGAACAGTCGATGCCACTGAGATTCAAACATAAGCCTAGCCTTGTCCAGAAGCACCAAGCCAGAGAAGCTGTGCCTGGTTAGCGGGTCCCCAGCAGGTCCTGGCGTATAGCAGGAAGTAAGGAGCAGACAATGGGCTGGAAACCAAGCCGTTTTTAGGTTTTTTTTTAATTACTTATTTTATTTACATTCCAAATGTTTTCCCCTTTCCTTGTCTCCCCCCATTAGTTCTTCAGCTCCTCCTTCCTTTCCTTTGCTTCTGAGAGAATGTTTTCTCACCTACTCACCCAATCCCACCTCACCCTGTTAGCATCCCCCTTCTCTGGGACATCAAGTTTCTATAGGATTATTTCTCAGTGCATCTTTTCCTGCGTAGGCCAGGCAAGGTAGTCCTCTGAAACATCTATAGCAGGGGTCCACAGACCACACATGTATGCTCTTTGGTTGGTGACTTAGTCTCTGGGAGCTCTGAGGGGTCCAGGTTATTTGACACTGTTGGCCTTTCTATGGGGTTACCATCCTCTTCAGCTGCTTCAATCCTTCCCCTAACTCTTCCATAGGGGGTCCCCCATCTCAGTCCAATGCTTGGATGTAAGTGTCTGCATCTGTCTCAGTCAGCTGCTGGTAGAGCCTCTCAGAGAACGGCCATGCTAGGCTCCTGTCTGTAAACACAACATAGCATCAGTAATAAGTTGCGGTAAATATTAAAAGATAGCTTAACCTCTTATCGACCCCCTCTCCCTAGGTCTCACTCTGTGGATGCAGCTCTAGTGCAAAGTGGAGCACACACCATGTGGTCCCCACACCACTTGGCGCTCCAAGCTCCCTCTAAGAACTCAGCTACCTCTGCTGCTTCTGTCCCAGATGGATAAGACTGCTCTGGAGTGTTTTCAATCACTTCCCCTTGGCATGTTGTTACCAAGCCTTAGACACATGCATCCCAACTCTATGGCAGCTGTATGTGTTCTGACACTATAGCCTTTGAACTCAATTAAGTAGTCACATCGAAGAACACACCAAACTACTCTGTTCCAATAGGTATAATATAATTTGCTAACCCTTATAAGTCGAAGGATCTTGTATAATTCCATCCCTTATAAAACATTCATAACAACCTTACTTATGAAAAGATGTGCCTTTTCATAAAATATACATACATACACATCTGCCTCCATCTTTGTTCCTCCCGGAATCTCCCCTCTTCTCCTCCTCTTTCATTTTTCTAGTCTTTTCCCCACCTACCTTTCCACTGTCCAATCATGTATCACCTTAACATCAACCCACAGTAATAGTGTCAGGTTTTGTGCCTGTGTGTGGGCTGGATCCCAAGTTGGGTAAGAGACCTCCTCCTCCTATGCAAACATCAGTTGTGGTCAACAACAGGACCACATGACCAAGGATTAAAGTGTACATTTTTAAGCTCACCTGCCCACTGGCATTCATCTGGGTGTCTCCTGACCACTTACCATGTGCCAGACACTGTTCGAGACACTGCTCAATAAGACACAGAAGCTCTGTTCTCAAAGATTTCAAAAAACACAATTGCCAAAAGAAATTAACTTCAAAGATTTTGATTGGTTTTATAGTCAATTCTAGACTCGGGCAGCACTTTATATCATAAAATAGTATCGTACTGTTTCTAGTGGGGCAGGCAAAAGAGGTGGGGTTTATATACAGAAAGGGGTTGGGGGGACAGAAACAGAACAAAAAGTTTTTTCCTTGTAAGTTGGGGACAGAGAGGAAACTGGAAAAAAAAGAACCATTTGGTTGCTGTCTTAATTAGGGTTTTACTTCTGTAAACAGACACCATCACCAAAGTAAGTCTTATACAGACAACATTTAATTGGAGCTGGCTTACAGATTCAGAGTCCATTATTATCATCAAGGCAGGAACATGGCAGCATCCAGACATGCATGGTGCAGGAGGAGCTGAGAGTTCAACATCTTCATGTGAAAGCAGCTAGTGGAAGACTTACTTCCAGGCAGATAGGGTGAGGGTCTTAAGCCACACCCACAGTGACACACCCACTCCAACAAGGCCACACCTACTCCAACAGGGCCACACCCACCCCAACAGGGTCATAACTCCTAACAGTGCCACTCCGTGGCCCAAGCATATACAAACCATGATAGTTGCCGCCCTATATGCGCAGACGGAAACCTGGCTGCTGTACCACTCTGGCTTCTGGGAAGGTCAGATAACAGATAACAGCCTTGTTTGGATTTAGTGGCTTGTGGCCACAGCATGAGTGACTCCCCACTGCTACCCTCACTCCTCTTTTCACAGATCATCTGTCATGGAGCAGTAACTGAAGTCAGTTCAAGTTCCCAGTCTGACCGTGGTGGTTATGCCATGTCCTTTCTGAGGGACTTCCAAACATCCTCAGGGGAAAGTCACCATGACTGACGACAGCTCTCTACTGACCTACTCTCACGTCCATCCGAACACTCCAGACTCTAGCCACACTGACTCTCAGACCGCAGGGCCTTTGCATCAGACCTGCCTCTGGCCTCTACGCAAACCACCCTTTCTCCCTATGAAGTGATCCGTAATGGTAATCTGCAATGGCTCAGGACCCGAAGACCAAGTTCTCAACACAACAGAGAATTATTATCTCAGGGGACAGAGGACAGGGAATAAGAGACAAAGACAGGAGATAGAGGAGGGAGAAGTGGAAGGGAATAAGGGGGAGAGGGCAGGAGTATTTGTCCTGGGAAAAAAGGACTGCCTCGGGATAGAGAGGAAACAGATTCGGCACATAGAAAAATGGCCATTTATGGAGGTAAAAGGAGAACCCCATGTTAGGATGAGGAGTTTAATTTTAATTGGGCATGTTGATTAGGTTAGCCAAAGGGAGCTTTTGATTGATGGAGTTCAATTCTTTGATAGCTGGACCTTGGTAATCAGCCTCAGGGGGAGGAATTGGCCAAATAAGGGAATAGACTTTGGTGACTAGCTTTAAGAATGTAATCTAGCTTTCTGGACCTGCCAGAAAGTGCCATCCTGGGTGTTGACATTTGCTGCAAGGACCAAAATGTTCGGCACAAGGAGCCCAAGAGCCAGGACATCAACCTGCGGCTGCTAGTCAAACTGTACAGGTTTCTGGCCAGACGGACCAACTCTACCTTCAACCAGGTTGTGCTGAAATGGTTATTTATGAGCAGCACTAACTGGCCACCTCTGTCCCTGTCCCAAATGATCCAAAAGATGAAGCTTCCTGGCCGGGAGAAAAAAAAAAAAATCACTGTAGTTGTCAGGACAGTCACAGCTGGTGTGCGGATTCTGGAAGTGTCCAAGCTGAAGGTGTGTGTGCTTCAGGTGAGGACCCAGCCCAAAGTCGCATCCTCAAGGCTGGGGGTAAGAAACTTTGATCAGCTGGGCCTGAAGTCTCCCAAGGGGCCAGGCGCCATGCTCCTGTCTGGTCCTCAGAAGGACCAAGAGGTGTGCAAGGCACTCAGTCACACCAAACCCCATGTCCATTCCAAGGGCCGGAAGTTTGAGTGTACCAGAGGCCGAAGGGCCAGCTGAGGCTACAAAAACTAACCCTGGATCTTACTGTTAATAAAAAAAGCTTTGGATGTTAAAAAAAAAAAAAAGAATATAACCTAATGGTGCTTAGCAAGGCATAGGCAACAGGGGAGAAGGGCAGAGCCATACTGGCCACACTGGAGATGGGCAAAGTCCTTTACCTCATGCTTTGTGGGATCATCTATTCCAACATGGGTGCTTGTTCCAGCAAACGCAACCATTCTGTAGTGTCTAGAGCCTGTCACAAATTATTTTAGGTACAAAGATGAATCAGTGACTTCGTTGTTCATATAGCATATGTTAAATAAAACATATGGGAAAAAGTTGTCCTGGACTGAGTTCCTGCCCCAGATACCAGCAAACCATACTAAAATCCAAAATGGAGTTGCTTGTGCTAACTGCATCACCAAACTGAAGAAACTAAGTTGCTGGTGGGGTTGCCAAGCAACCAGGCAATGGAGAACTCACAAAGAAGGTCCCTGAAAGGCCATGTTTAGATAGCACAATAGTGATGTTCAATTTCCATTTATTTGGTTGTTTGTTTATTTGGGGAAGGACTTGAGGCCTGGTCTCTGGCCCAGGGTTCTACACTAACTTCATTACTTATTCCAAACTGGAGTGAAGATCAAGGCCTGGCTTCCTGGGTGCGGGTGTTCCAGCCACTGGGCCTAGTTACTTATCCTGTATGTGTTTCCCTGACCAGATTTTAAAGGGAAAGTGACCCTTTGTTCTGTCTCTGCTCTCAGCAGGTCATCCATAAAACCTTCTAGGGCCATTCTTGGTGCTATTTAACAGAACAAAGCTCTGCCAAACCCTTTGTCAAGATAAAACCAACCAAGATCTTTAGAGGAACAGGGAGGGCCATGGTAGCACACTTCTGTAATGCCAGTGCTCAGGAGGCTGAGGCAGGAGGATGGCTGCTAAACTGGAGGCCAGCCAGTGATAGATACAGCAATCTTATTTTGAAAGGCTATAGGCCTGTCCTCTGAGGCCTGATAAGAAGGTAATAGAAGGTATGTTTGACTTGTTTAGAGAAACCAAGGGTAAGGGTTTTGGCTTCCCTTCCAATATTCTAGGAAGTTTCTAGAAGCCTCTGTCACTTCCTCCCAGCCCTTGCACCATTTTCTCTATAGCCTAAATTATAGCTACTGGAGACTCTCAGGCTTCCCCCAGGGGGCTCCCCTTGCTCTCTTGGGCTCTGGCCACTCCACAACACTTCTACCTCACACCCTGCAGTGGTCCACTGCCTGCTCACCACTCAGCATCCACGTGACCCTCTGTTTGCCCTCTCCAATTTGGGGGCAAATATCACTCTTTGCCGAAAAATCCATCCTGGACAATAGCAAACTCCTACCTCCACACGCCACTGTTCTCTGAGGCTTCCTAGTTTTTACCACATGCTAGCACACTAACATCGGCAGCTCACTGACATACGGTCAGGGCTTTCTCCTCAAAGGTCACATCACAAGGGCTGCGGTCTCCAGCTGCTTTGCTTGCTGTTGGATCCCAAGAGTCAGACCAGGGGCCTAGCACATAGTAGGTGCTTGATAAATGCACTTTAGGGGAGGTTGGGTGAATTTGGCTCTTTCAGTAAGGGGACTGCCGTTAGTAGTCGTTGTTTCAGTATGAAGAAAAAGGAAATCCGTGTTCTATGCATTCGTCTGATCGGCTGGTCACCCGGGAACCTAGGGCAGTGAGTCACTTCATTCAACCACTTAGAAAACAGTCTTTGTAAGAGCCCAAGATTCAATGATGTTTAGTGTCCTGGTTTTCCTAGAGAGAATGTAGCGCAGACAGAAAACTCACCTAGTCACCCGGCCAAACTAGTCAGGTAGGGTAAAGCCTACTAGTGCTGCTTGTCTCATCTGCACGTGAGGGCTGGGCCCTAGATGAACACAGATCTGGGAAGCTGAATCATTCTGAGAATGTCACATCTGTGTGGGCTCCTCGCGGGGCAGGGAAACTTCCGGTCATCAGTACAGAATCCCAAGCCTTCCCTTATTTCCTTCATGTCTAAGTATGCACACCATACTATGCACAATAGCTGTCAGGCAGATACAGACCAAATACCCCTCAACAGATGGGCAACCTACAGTACATGCATATAATATATACTATATAGTACATAGTATATACATATAATGTAATTAATATATATAATATATGTGTGTATAATATATCATCTAATAATATAGAATCAATTATAAAATGAGAAGAAGCCAAGAGATGGTTGTGATGCATACCTGTATTTCTACCATTAGGGAAGAAGGAAGGAGGTTCAAGGCCAGCCTTGACTACATAGTAGTTAGAGGCCAGCCTGGGCTACATGAGGTACTGTCTCCAAAAGTGGTGGCAGGAGGCAGGATAAAACCCAGTTAGTTTCCTAAGTCTCCTGAGTCTTAATGGCCTCCTTCCAGAATGGACTATTTCAATTCGGAGGAAACGGCAGTACAGTACGACCTATTTGGTTGTGTTAGAGATCAAACCCGCAGTCTTCATCAGGCAAGTGCTCTGAAGTATTCGATTCATTTGTTTGTTGTTTGTTAGGGGTCTTTCAGGGGAAGGTGTTTGCTCCGAACCCCGCCTCCCCAGTGGTGGGGCCCATCAGCATGTTCTGTGTGCCCAGCTTTCTCTTGTTTCATTTTGTCTTATAAGATAGCTTCTTACAGTATAACCCAGGCTGGCCAGAAACTTACTATGTAGTTTAGGTTAGCCTCAAACTCTCAGCCTTAGCCTCCTAAGTACTGGGATTATAGGTGTGTTACTCTGCCTGGCTGGTTGTTTGCTTTAAGAATGGCTCGTTTTATAGCAGATGAAGTTCACTTTAGTTTCTTTTTTAAAGTCCATGCATGTATTTGTTCATGTGAATGTCACATGAGTGTGTAAGGCAGACAAGAACATTGTCTGCTGTGGGGCAGCTGAGCCTAAGATGCCAAAGGCCCAGCCAAAACCAATGCTCAGGTTGACTCCATGGCCTTGCTGCCCCTGAGCCACCAGCCACTGAGCCCTGGAGGTCAGGTCTGGAGTACTTCAGAGTGGCTTAGGGGATGGAGGGATGGTGGGACTGGAGCAGTGAGAAAGCCAAAGCGGAAGTGTTTGGGTCTTTCCAGGGTCCACCTCAGTGTGGACACAATTCAATCTTTAGCCTCTAGGTTGCCAGTCCTTCAGTCCTCCAGTGGGACCAGCCTCTCCATCTTCTCTCTAAGAAGAAACCACGACATAGATGAGGAATAAGGGTGAACAGTCGGAGGCACTGGCAGCTGGATCTCTGAGTTTGAGCCTGATCTATAGAGCAAGTGCACTACACAGAGCAACCCTGGAGAGAGGGGGGAGGAGAAGGGAGGGAAGGAGGGGGAGAGGCAGAAGGAGACAGAGACAGCGACAGAGACAGGCAGAGATGAAGACAGGGAGACAAAGACAGAAATGACAGAAATGGACAGACAGAAACGGAGGTAAGAGGGGAGAGGGGTGGGAAAGGGAATGGGAGAAAAAAGACAGAAAGGAGAGTTGGAAGACCTCAGGACACTAGTCCACGGTTTGGCCCGTATTCTGGGCATGGGGTGGGGTGTGCAGGGAGTCGGGGTTTCTCTGCGAAGTCTTGACTGTCCTGGAACTCACTCAGTAAACCAGGCTGGCCTCTAACTCAGAGAACCGCCTTCCTCTTCCTTCCCTGGGATCAGGAGGGTGCGCAGCCACCACCCTGCCTCATACTCTTCTAAGTCATCTTCCTTCCTTCATTGCTTTGGCTTCGAAGCCCTGAGTGACTCGGATGAAAACATGTTTTGAAGGAAGAGCCTATTCCGGGGCGTGTCGTTGTGGAATATCTCAAGGTGTCACCTGGTGCTGGTGGGCAGACAGTGACAGGGAAGGATGAGAGCGGGGGTGGCAAGGTGACACGGGAACAGGGCAAGCATTCCACACTTCAAACGCCTGGCAGCTCCCCGGGAGACAGGCTGCAGTGGGAGGGATAAGCCATCCATCCAGGTCTGCTTCTGCGCCTGCGCTTTCGCAGCTTCTCATCTTTCCTTCAAAGCTTAACACCTCTGCTGCCTTAGCAGGGGCCTGAGACCTGACTCCAGGGGACTGAGAAGTCAGCACACTGGACTCCAGGAAGCTGCCTAGAGGGTGCTACAATGTTGATTTAAAAAAAAAAAAAGCCCGGATTCACACAGCCCGGAGCAGCTGCACCCAGATGCTGCCTGGCTGCTGCCTAGGTAAACACACGTGAAAGCCTTTCAGAGCTGCCCTCACCTCTTGTCCACTGAGGACAGAGCCCATATTTCTAGCACAGGCATGTGGAGCAGTCGTTCCCACTCAGATACAGGCGGCTGGGGAAAGTAAAGATGTGCAGCTGAAGGAAGGTCTCAGGCTCAGGAAGCTCCCAGGATCATCAAAGATGAAAGCTTCAAAAGGGACCAGAAACAAATGTGTCACTCCCCCAGACTGGCAGGTTTATATGGGGATTCAAAGTCATCTCTGAAGGTTCCAAAGACTCTGACTTAGTGCGGTTTCCACCAGCTCCGAGCCTCTAAGGATCCACACCGCCCAAGGCACGGAGACAACTGACATCTGGGGGAAATTGTGTTCAGCTGTGAGATAGAATGCACAGTATCAACGTTTGCTTCAGAAGTGTTCAGAGCTTAGCCTTTGAAGGGTGTTTCTGTGACCTGATGTTTTAAGCGCAGTGTTAAATACGAGTAAAATCTTTATTGGAGACGAAGATAAAAAGAACCGGGGTCACGTGGAGCAGCCGCAGCCACGCACCGGAGAAAGACTGAGGGGTCTGGAACTTAGTAAAGGAGGGGAGGGGTCACTTGGTGCTGTGATGACTCCGCGGTTCTTGCTCCCGCCTTCCTGCAAGCTAAGTCCAAAGCAGTGAATTAAAATCCAGGCAGCAGAGGCACAAGATTCAAGTTCCCGTTCTGTCCTCTTGCTGAGAAACAGAGGACAAAGACAGAACCTCTCTGAGCCTTACTCATCCCTCAGTGAAAACAGATAATATGATTGCATTTGACTACTAGCCTCAAAGGTCGGGCATAGACCTTGGCCAAGAAAAGTGGCTTATGTAGTCCAGAGCTCTCCAAGGGCTGCTGTGTTGAATTATTATTGTTTAAAAATTAACCACCACTACCATCATCACCACCACCACCGTCAAAACCACCGTCATTCCAGGCAGCCTTGGTGCACATGCCTGTAAACTCAACGTCCCAAAAATCTCTGAGGTCCAGGATCAGGAGCTCAAGGCCTGGCTATATATCTAAAAGAAAAGAAAAGGGGTGATATAAATAATAAAGTGATATAAACAAATGTGATAAATAAAATGATAAAATAATAACAACGCCATAAATAAATAATGAAGCACTTCTCTATAGGAAGGCTGTTTTATGCCCCGAATCCCTAAACATCTGCCTAAACAGGTCTTCTCAGCTCTCACGTACACACTGACTGTCCCCTGCAGAAACAGCTGGCTGTTTCCACTTCTTTGGGCTGCAGGAGATAGGCCCTCGATCCTACCACTTGACAGGTCATGAGTTCGAGGCCAGCTTGGACTCCATCCTGAGTCCCTGTTGTACAGAGAAAAGCACCCATGGAATTGCCCTTCTGTTTTCTAGGACAGTTTACAGGTCATTGGTCTTCATGCAATGACATATTTAGTGTCAGATACTGACCGAGGGAAACCTGTTCATGTCTGCACAGCGGTGACAGAGTCTGAAACTTGCTGGCTCCGTCCTCCCGGTGAGTGGGAAGGTACCACACACCCTGATATGGCTGCTCTTCTCTAGGCCTGATTCTTCACAGGCTCCATGGTACTTTGCTTTACATAAGTAGACAGGCAGACAGACATGTGAGTGAGCACACACACACACACACACACACACACACACACACACCTCTACCCCAGCATCCCTGGAGGCATTTAACTGCTGAAAAAACAGGCTCGGGGTCCTTAAGCACCTGTGCACATCCAATCTAGGGCCACAGTCCTTATCCATCTGGCTTCGGGGTAGCCATTCCTTCCAGACCACAGGATGTCCAAATGGCCCCCGTTCCTCTTCCCTGTCATTTATGAGACCCGCAGCAATGCTTTTGGGAACCTAACCATTAGCCAGAAAGTTCTCAGTGGCTCTACATCTCAGCTACTGCACCTCCTTCCCCTCCCTGCACACTTGACACTTCCCACTCTGCCACAGGGATTGATCCCATCTGCTCTTCACGCGATCCACTGCGGTTTAAACGTGTTTCCTAAGAAACTGGAAGTGAGGAGACAGGGCTCAGCGGGCCTGTGCTGTGCGTAGAGTGGATGAGCCTGCCAGGGTCTACGAACTATGTGGCATATACGAATCTCATCGTGTGCTGAGAAGAAAGGGGGGAACGAGACCATCAAACAGTCAGACTTGAAGCCCATCTTAGTGCAGATCGCCTAGTGACCCTTCCTGAAATGCCACCCTTCTCAGACCACAGAGGTCACCTCTCCACAGGGACACATCCCAAGCAATGCCCTTTGACAGGGCATCTAGAGAGTGTCCTGAATGCTCACCCTCGGGACTCTCAGTCCAGGAACCCCAGGATCGGTAAGGAGGAAACTGCCAGGAGGTTCCCCTCAGGATCATGCTCTGGGAACCGTGTGAGGCTGCATTCCTGGAGGGAGGAGCCAGAGCAAGTCTCGTGTCTTCTCTTAAAGTACAGCTATGGGACATGGGTCAAAATCCTGAGCTCAGGAACTTAGACTGGACACCCAACCACATGGAGCCTTTCCTCACTGGTAAAGGTATCACTGTGACTCGGGACATGGCATTTCTGCAGAGGGCTGGACAAACTACTGTCTCCAAAACACTGTCAAGATAACGCCTGCCATTGGAATGAGTGGGGACTGTCATTCTTTTTAAAATTACTTAATAATTAGTTTTAATGCATGTGTTTATATATTTTATGTGTATGGCCATTATATCTGCATGGGCAGCTGCACACCAAAAGAGGGCATCAGATCCTGGGGTGGTTGTGAACCACCAGGTGGGTGCTGGGAACTGAACTCAGGACCTCTGGAAGAGCAGCCGGTGCTCCCAACCACTGACCCAGCTCTCCAGATTTGTTATTATTTTTAGTGTTATTACTTTTAGTGTGTGTGTGTGTCTGTCTGTCTGTGTATGTCTCTTTCTCTGTGTGTATGTCTGTCTGCCTGTCTGTCTGTGTATGTATATGTCTCTTTGTGTGTGTGTGTGTGTGTGTGTGTGTGTGTGTGTGTGTGTGTGTGTGTGTGTGTGGTGTGTGCAAGAACAGGTACACATTGCCACAGCATGCATGTAGAGAGCAGGATAACCTTCAGGAGTTATTTCTCTCTTTCTACCACACAGTTCCTTAGCCATCAGCCCAGATCCTCATTCGTGTTGAAGAGCGCCTCTCCCCGCACTGAGCCAGCTCAACTGAAACTGTTTTTTATGATTAAAGCAGTGCATGATTGACATACCATAGAAACCCAAGAGATATGAGTTTGGAGCTGGGAATGTAGCTCAGTTGGTAGAGTCAGAAAGAAAGAGAAAGAAGGGAGGAAATGGGGGAAGTGAGGTAGGACGGAGAATTAACATGGCTTGGCCCTAGGCTGGACCTGAAATTTTTTTGGTGATCTTGGAAGTTGAGATGCTGAAAGTTCTACATTGTTTGCTTGGGCTGGGGTGCAGCTCAGTGCTAAAGCACATGCGTGACAAATGCCGGACAGCTCCATCCTCAGCACCAAAACAAGAAAACAAAACTGGCAAAGGTTCTACTTCTCCCTCTCCCTCTCACTGTCCTTGTCCTCCCCGCTCTCTCTCCTGTGTCTGGGCATGGGATGGGAGCCATTCCAGTAGAGGCCAGAAAGGGAGGTTGAATCTCCTGGACCTGGAGTTACAGGCAGTTGTGAAACACCTGATGTGGGTTCTGGAAAGTAATTGGTGTCCTATGAGAAAGAGCAGAAAGCATTCTTAACCACTGAGCCATCTCTCCAGACCCGAGCAAAGGTTTTATGGAGCTACTAATGAAAAGAGACAAGAGGAAAAGTCAAATGTTCCTCTTTTCAAAACGAGTGATAAGTATTAAGCGCCTACTATTTGCAAAACATGTAAAAACCCCTGGTCTTGGTTCTCTGTGTCACTAGAGGTTTTGGAGGCACACATCCCCTTTGGAAATTTAAGCAATTGGGGTTGATGGGAGGAACCAAGAAGGGGATCACAATTTGGAACAATGTCCCTGGACTATCCTTACATTGTATTCATCTAGACTGTGACGTTGAGACAGCCTGGGCATGACGGTAAACACCATCTGGAGCCACACCCACTCCCGGGTCTGATTTCTAGCAGCAGCGAGCAAAGGCTTCTGATAAAAGGGAAGCTGCCGAGCTATTAAACCTGCCGAGCTCTCAGGAAGAGTTCGACGGGCAGAGGAGAAAGAACAGAGCCTTGTTTTTGCCTATGTGGGTGGTAGCAACATGAGACAGGAACCCATATCAATACAGACACAGTCTCCTCCTAGAGCTGACTCCGACTCCGACTCGGTCTCCAAAGGGTCTTGGTGACTTTGTCTCTGCAGTTTGACTCCTTCCTGCCTGTGAGCTTCTCTGTTCGGCCAAGCTTCCCACCCTACCCCTGACTGAGTGGAGAGAGAAGTTGTCACAGACTGAGGCAGAGACTCAACGCCTCCTCCACCAAGCCAGCCTTCCTTTCAGCTTCTGTCTCTTCTCCCTTTTGGATTTTTGATCATCTCGTCCCGGGTTTTGTTCCATCCAGTCTTCCGGAAGCTGGTGATGATCTGTGTCATCCTGGAGAGTCATCCATCTCTCCGGCCCTCTCCACATTCGGGGGGGGGGCTGCCTTAATGACCAATCACCCTTTTAGAATCACCTGCCCCCTGCTTCACAAGACACAAGCATATGCTCCATGCTCCCGGCAGCTGTGTCCCAATCTTAAACTGTCCCCTTGCCTGCAGACTTCCATCCCTTTGTATGTTTAAAGACCCCATCCCTTCTTATGGAGCTCCGGCTTTCAGTGAGTGTCTTCACACTCAGTCCTTCTGAGCGTCCCTCCTGCCACAGGGCCACTGTGGGCTGTTCTACTTCCCCTGAGCCTGTTCAGCCTTCCGCCTGGTGTTCCGAGAACCACCCAGGACACAGCTAGATGGCGCTCACGCCCACACATTTCTGAGGAATGAGGAGCCAAGGAAGTTTTCCCTGAGTCT
Source organism: Micromys minutus (assembly GCF_963924665.1). Taxonomy (NCBI): domain Eukaryota; kingdom Metazoa; phylum Chordata; class Mammalia; order Rodentia; family Muridae; genus Micromys; species Micromys minutus. The sequence goes on from NC_137969.1 coordinate 130,774,361, forward strand.
CCCATCTTGAGTTTACAGCTTTGGGAGGGAGAGGAGGAGGGGGACCCAAGCACATGAAATAACCGCACAGAAACCGTAATGCGTGCATTTTCTAAACAAGCCGATGTCTGACGGGCGTGAGAGTCTGATGTAGTTTAGATCCCCAGAAGTATCAGTAAGACAGTATCTCCCACACACCTCGCCCCAGGAGACCATACAGAAAAGACCCTTAGAGACGTGGTACATTTGCCCAGGGAGGAAGGGGATCAGAGACAGAAATCGCCAGGTATCTTGTACCAAAACTACACTTAATAACAAGGGTCTGGTTGGAGGGTGGGGCCAAGAGAAGACACCAAACTAACAGTCACACTGGGAGTGTTGGGAAGGAACAGCGCCAACCTTCTATGCAAAGTCATACTGTGCTCAGTGGTGGAGCACTGACCCACTGTGTAAGATTCATGTTCAAACCCCCGCACCATGAAGTTACAGTAATAATAATAATAGTAATAATGATAGTGTATATTAATAATATGTTAATGATAATGTAATAATAGCTGAGCGTGGGTGAACACCTTCAATCCCAGCACTCCAGAGTCAAGAGTTCAAGGTCCGCTTGGGCTATGGAGGGAGACAGTATCTCAAAGCAACAATGGCAATAACTTTTTTGAGACTGAGTGTATAGAACTCAGCGCAGCCATGATCAAAGGTGGACCCGGCACACGCGGGTCTCGAATTTTATATAGCAAGAGGGGAGAGCTAGGAAAAAGCCATCAAAGTAGCAATGCAAGAGAAGGAAATCAAGCATGCCCCAAATTGTTTCATTTACTCCTCTGACAAAGAGCGATACCTAACTTATCCCCAAACTCCTGAGCTTCCAGCCTCTTCTGCTCAGCCCCATCAGCGGTCACTCTCACTCCAGGAGGGAGCAGAGCCACAGGCATCTGGCACACATGCATGCACCGCCTGCCTCTTTCCAACCCGCGGGTCCAAGAATCAAGCATGGGGGCAGGAAGGGTTCAAAAGACATTTGTAGACCAGGAAGTATAACCCAGAGAAAGGCCGGTCAGAGGGGTGCTTGAAGGTCCACACCCCATTCCCAGCCCTTTCCTGTTGTAGTGTTGAAGAAAGAGAAATCCTGCCAAAGGGAGCAGCCCCACCACTTCTGGAAGCCTTAAAGTTCATCTTGGCTGTGTTCTTTTGCTGGTGTCTGACAAGCTCTAATGTTCCTCCCCTAGAGTGAGAGGACCCTAAGATTAGGTCACTGTCATCATCAGCCTTGACCCATCATGGGTACCCATGTGGAGAGTCACTTAGCTCTCCAGAATTTATCAAGAGTTTTATCTAGATCTTAGAGCTAGGATAATGAGGATGCTTGGGGTTCCCTAATGTCCAGACCTCTGGTGTGTCTGTTTTCCTTTCAATTCCCTGTAATTTTGTACCCACGTTATGTGTTAACCCATTGCTTACACAAACTTCACACCAACCCCCCATCTCAGCCACACTGGTTCTAGGTTACACCTGTCCACATTTGTCTCTAGGCCAGCCTCCTGCTGAAGGAACATCTGCGTGTTCCTGAGCAGGACCTTGAGGGTACGCAGGTGGCGAGAGGTGCTTGTGGTGTCACAAAGACTGGTCAGAGTGAGTCCCTGTCGGGCTATGGGTTAAAGGTCTAGCCGCCAGCAGTTTCCTGGATCATAACTGTTGCAGCCACAGCACTGATTATCTAGCTCCTACTTTCTTTTTGGGATGATCCCATGATCCCATGTGATTACTGCTCAGAGCTGGGACTGTAACTTGGTGTTAGGGCATTTGTAATGTGTGAGACCCTGGGCCATGCCAAATCACGCTACTGCCTCTGAAGGCTGCCTCCTCAGTCCCACCTTGGTCTCTCTCCACTCAACCCTCTTCTCTGTAAGACAAGTGGACATGACCCCCACACTTCCTTGAGGATTCATGCTCTCACATGCTTCAAGGCCAGCACCATTTATTCTCTTGGGATAAGTGGAGAGGTCCCCGAGGGGACTCAGAGTGACGCATCACAATAAGAAGCTCAAATCAAATGGAAAACGTGTTACTAACCAGATGTTCTAAAAGTGCTCCTGTTCTGTTAAAATGGCTTCAGTTTTTCCAGTGTGAGAGGACAGACAGACAGATACAGACAGACGTATACCCGGGGTGGGGAGGGGTGGAGGTATTGCATAAGCTTTTCTTGGCTTCAAGGTGGCTTAACTCAAACGTGTCAAGGAAAGCTCAACATTAGAAACTAGTGAGCCACTGAGAACACGGGCTGTTCTTGCAGAGCCCAAGTCGAGCCAGATCATTCAGTGTTGAGATGCAGTGTGTGTTAGCTTCACACGTGCCAGATGAGGGTGCTGTCAGTGAGCTGCACCCCAGCCTTAACTGGATCACTTTTATGAGCTTGCTCTACTGGTCATGTCCAGAAGTGTAGCCCTTTGATTTGAGAAAAGGAGAGATTCTTTCAAACTATGTGTGTTGGCAGATAAGATAGAGCCCCCGAACTCGAGGTGGGGGGACATTTCTAGTTACCCATTAAAAACTCTAAACCAAACACATTTCCCAATGATCCTATGTTAATTCTATGCCCCCCCATATTGACAAGAAACCGAATTCTCAGTCAGCTGCAAGCTCAGCCAGTCTGTTGTCTGATCTCACCTATTTACCTCCCTCAGAGCACAAGTCCACAGAGGCATCTCTGAGCCTCCAATATGTTCTTTAAAGCTGGAGTAAAAGTAGAAATGGTTCTTGGTTCACCAGGGTCTTGAATGTTGGGATTGTTTTCCTTGAGGCAGGGTCTCACGTGGTGGTCTACAAAGCCTGAAACTCACTCTGTACCTCTGGCTGCCTCAAACTGAGGGTGCTTCCTCATGCTGAGTGCTGGGATCAGTCATAAGCCACTTTGCTCAACTCTCTCTCCTCCTCCCCTTCCTCCTCTTCCTTTTCCCTTCTTCTTCCTCCTTCTCTTCCTTCTCCTCTTCCCCTTTCTCCTCCTCTTCCTCCTTCTCTTCCTCCTCCTTCTCCCCATTCTCTTCCTCCTCCTTCCCCTCCTTCTTCCTCCCCCTCCTCCTCCTTCCTCCCCCTCCTTTCTCTTCCCCCTTCTCCTCCTCCCCTTCTTCTCCTCCTCCTCCCCCTCCCTTCTCTTCCCCATTCTCCTCCTCTTCTTCCTTCTCCTTCTCTCTTTCCTCCTGCTTCTCTTTCCCCTCTTTTCTCTTCCTCCTCCTTCCCCTTCCATTTCCTCCTCCTCTTCCTCCTTCTCTCCCTCCTCTTTCTCCTCTCTCTTCTCCTCTTCTCTCTTCTCCTCCTCCTCTCCCTCCTCTTCTTCTCTTCCTGCCCCTCTTCCTCCTTCTCCTCCCCCTTCCACTTTCTCCTTCTTCCACTTCCTTCTCCTCCCCTTTTACTTCCTCCTCCTCTGACTCCTCGTCTTTCTTCAACTCTTCCTCCCCTTTCACTTCCTCCTCCTCTCCTTTCTTTTCCACTCTCCTCTTCTTTCTCCTGTTCTCCCTCCTCCTCTTTCATTTCTCCTCCTTTTCCGACTCCTCCTTCTTTGTGTGTGTGTTTGCTCTGTACTGTACGCATAAGTGTGCATATGTGTGTAGAGGCCTGCCGTGGGCCTTGGGACTCTTCCTTACTTGTTCTTCACCTTGCTCAAAGTTAAAAAGACCTGGAAAGCGTGAGAAATCATTATTGCTACAAAACCTGAGTACTGTGAAGATCATTAGAAACAGCATTCATCTAAGCCGTCTAAAGCAAAGGCACTTCACCCTGTTTCGTGAGTCAGGGTGGCAGGCAGGGAGGTCAGTTCCGTCAGTAAAATAAGATCCAACATGGCGCTGTCTCCATCACACCCGCCTTCCTTTCTTCTCCCCTGCTTGTCTGCTTCTGCCGGTCTCATTCTTCCTCACTTCCTCAGGAGCTGTGAGGGATGAAGAATTGAAAAGCATGAATAGACTTTGGAAGGGATGCGTTAAGGATGATTGACAGAGAAGATGGATCTGGGGCAGCTCTGAGAGGTGTTGATGGGAGGACCCTCCAAGAGCCATTTGTAAACCTGCTTTTCCAGTGCTTGCCTAGTGCCTTGCCACATCACTGCTGTAAAAAGGAATTATTTTTAATATAAATGTAAATAGGGAATTAATCAGGCAGCCCTTAGGTCCTCTCTTGCCCCTTGAGTCATTTCCCCAGCCCCTCATCACAATTCTTAAGCCCCTTTGCTACTCTTGGAAGCAACCGAAGCATAAAAGACATGATTACCACTGTTTTTAGCACACATATAAAATTGCACGGAACTGCAGGGGGAAAAAAGCAATTCCCTGCTGGTGCGCCTCAACCCCTACTGGATGACTCAGGAGGAAACAGAGGCGGTGTCCTAGACGCATGCGCAGGAACGAGGGCCATTCAAGCTCGCCTAGGCCATCTCCGGAACCTAGCAAACGCTGAGGTAGTTAGTGTGCTCTTCCTGCATTCCTGAACACACCGTCCAGAAATCCCTGCTTTCTAGCTACCAGTGTCTAATAAAAAAACCGAGTCTGACACTAATGAATCTATTTGTCAAGCACTATAACTTACATTTTCTACCTGGTAGATGTCATGCTGATTCCCCCCCCCCCCTACATTGGGTTAGAGTGACGGACAAGAGTTTCTAGGTCTTCGTATATGACTTAAAAGGCCAAATTCCCTGGAAGCATAGTAGAGCGCTAAAGAACCGCTCGGCGGACTTGGGTGGTGTCCAAGGTCTTAGCACGGAACTCTCTGCCTCTTTCTTGGGATGCATCGTCGTAGAGGAACTTTGGAACGTGTTAATAATTCTGCAGAGAAACCGTCCAGGATTACCTACTCATGACTAATGAAGCTGTCAACCTCCGCTCCTTCCCACTGTTTAATAAAGGCGCCCAAAGACTAGCCTATGAAGATGGATAGCACTGGAAACGCCATCCCCAAAACTGGCACAGCGCCAGCCTAAGCGGGGACCAGCTTGCTTCGCACACCTCTCTAGTTGTCGTCACACTTCACAGCAACGTGTTATTAAATGAAAATGAATTTGCCATTAAGGAACAGATACCACTTAATAACCATTCAGTAACGACCCATGATTTTTTTGTTTTGTTTTGTTTTGTTTTGTTTTGTTTTTTGCCTTTCTAACTTACAGCAGCCACGTGAGTACACGTCATTCTGGGTTCGGAGAGTTGGATTTTCTAGAACAATCTGAAGTGGAATTTACTCACTAACACTTGGTGTGCTCTAAAGCTCGATTTGCAGAATCACGGCTTTGAGTTTATCAGTTAAAATTCAGGAGACTTAGGGTCTGGGGATATGGTGCGCTAGGTAAGCTACCTACGCATGCAGGAGGGGCTGAGCCTGATTCCAGTGCCACAGAGCCATGTGACGGTGAACACGGATAATCCCAGCACTTGGGAGGAAGTAGCAAAAGGATCCGAAGTTCAAAGTCACATTTTATGCACGATGAGTTTGATGTCAGCCTGGGATAAATAAGACCCAGTCTCAAAAATTAAAATTCTGTAAAACTGACATGGCCTCTTTCCTTTACTAAGCTAAAGAATTGCAAGAAATGGGAAACAGAGGGAGACTTAGGGTTACTACTTATTTGTTCTTAAAGGTTTGTTTTACTTTTACTTATATGTGTGTGCCTATGTGTATAGGTGCCCTTGGAGGCCAGAAGATGGCATTGAACCTCCAATTAGAGGTGGTTACGAGCTGTCTAGTATAGGTGCTGGGAGCTGAACTCCAGCCCTCCGTAAGAGCCGAAAGTGCTATTAGCTGCTGAGTCCTCCCGCCAGCCCCGGTTGGTTTATTTTTGTGTTAGTTTTTGAAAATGTATTCCTTTTTTTATGTGCATGGGTGTTTTGCATGCATGTCTGTCTGCACACCATGTGTGTGCCTGGCACTCTCAGAGGCCAGAAATGTGGGGTTTCCTGAGACTGGAGGGAGTTACAGATAGTTGTGAGCTGCCATGTGGCGGCTAGAAGATTGAATTTGGGTCCTTTAGTCAGACTCTCCCTCTGAGAGTCTAGCTGGTCTCAAACCACCTACCTGAGATTACAGGTGTGTGATACTCAACCGAGCCCACTCTAGGGATTACTAATAATCCAAAATACCCTGCAGTCCATCGCCTCGTCTCTCTTGGCATTCTTATTGGAATAAAATAAAAGAAGTATAAAATAAATCCAGAAAGATGACACAAGAACTATGTAACACTACCCCACACTTGTCACTGTTACCCAGTGTAGACATTGTAACTTGGTTGCCTCAGATTCCAAGTAATGTAACAGACTGATGTCAAGTCCCTTAGGGTCCCCAGCTCCAGCACCAAGATGAATTTAACATGGAGAGTTCTCGGATCCATTTTAAAACTGGGCTTCGTCTGTGGCTGTCTATAAATAATGTCTGGGTTTTCAGTCTTTTCACGCCACTTATTATTCTCACAGATGAATTCTGAATCATCTTGTCCAGCTCCCTGGAGTCCCCTCGCAGATTTTTATTGGAGACGGATTAAAGAACTGTATTACTTTGGGGAGAACTGACATCTTTATACTATTCATTGTTCCCTCCAGGGACGGAATATGCTTTTCATTTTTTCAGGCTTTCATTATATTGTGTCCCTTTATAAAATACTGTTATTTCCTTCTTGTAGGTCCAGCACGAGCTTTGCTAAATTATTTCTAGATAATTTATGACTTGTGTTGATGTTGAGAAGAGGATTTTTCCCTTTGTGTGGTATCATAGTTTCTTTTGTTGTTGTTACTTTTTGTTTGCTTTTTAAGACAGTCTCATGTAGCATAGGCTAGCCTCAAAGCCACTATGTAGCAGAAGATAACCCTGAACTCCTGTTCCTCCCACCACTTCCCAGTGCTAGGATCACAGGTGTGTTCCACTGTCCCCAGCTCTTTATTATAACCTGGGAGTCATTATTATTGATATAACAAAAAGACAGCAAAACGTAAAATATGTATTCTGCACCTGATCATATTACTAGATTTGTTTTATGTCTAAAACTACCATTTTTCAGCTGTTTCCTTTCTGCTTTCTTGCTAGACAGTTATGCATTATGTATAACATTAGATTTGCAAATAATAACGTCGTCTGCTTCCTACTGACTCCATATTCTCTACTCCTATCAGGCCTCAGTTTTCTCATCTATAAAATGGGAAAGTAGATTTTATTGACTTCATAGTGTTGTTATAAGTAATGATTAGGCTGTATTGCAAGCAAAGTGCTGTTTTTAGTACATCATAAATATTCAATAAACAGTAACCGATGTTTTCAAAAATTTAGCCATGGGTGAAAAACACCCAGAGGCCTGGCTGCCACCAAACAGCGTGGGGGGCAGGCAGGTGGCTTACAGCCACTTGTAGTTCCAAGAGATCCAGAGCCTTAGTCTGAGTACTGCATGCACATGGTTCACAGGCATGTAGGCAAAACATTCTCCCACAGCGAACAATAAAGTCAAGCATTAAGAGCAACATCTTTTGATATTTTCCAGTGAGTCAAGGCACATGCCACGCCAGGCAGATAGATGACATGAGCTCAGTTCCTGGGACCGACGAAGGAGAGCATTGTCTGCATTCACAAGTCACTGCATCTGTACCCCACCCATATGCATAATACACACACACAAATAATAAAGAAGATGAAGCAATAAATCCAAAAAAAGCAAAACACACACTCACACACAGACTCTACCTATGAACTACAGACTGGTCTCACAGTCTTGAGGGTTTTGTTTTTTTTTTTTTGTTATTGTTGTTGTTTTTGTTTTTGTTTTGTTTTGTTTTGTTTTTCAGTTCATGTTTTCATGAATTTGATGTGCGTTTCCTGTAGGGTTTTTGCCACTGCCTTTTTGAAACGAGGTCTCGCTACATCGCCTTGGATGGCCTGGAACTTGCAAGTAGAACAGGCCGACCTTGAACTCTGAATCTTCCTGGGGTTAAAGGTGTGCGCCACCAGCCAAGGCTTCAACCTATGCTTTCAAGTCTTCAGCCCTGTCTCCGTAGGAGATGCAGCTGACTCTGTAAAATCAAACAGGTGAAAAGGGCTGGGCGTGGTGGTACTCACCTCTAATCTCAGCTCTTAGGAGGCAGAGATGGTGGTTCTCTGAGTCTAAGGCCAGCCTGGGTGAGGACAAAAGAAAAACGGTAGCATGATTTAGTCTTAACAAATCAGATTGCTTGTTAGGAATATTTTTTTTTTAAGTCTGCATGTGTGTGTTCATGTATATGTGTTCGGGTGTCACAGAAGTGCCCTGTGTGAGCCCAGCCATGATTTGGAGTTTTTCTGTGTTTCTGAGACAAGCTTTTGTTACCGAACCTGGCCTTGACTTTCTATGGAACCCAGGTTAACTTTGACCTTGCATGGAGCTCAGGTTAACCTTGACCTTGCATGGAGCCCAGGTTAGCCTTGACCTTGCATGGAGCCCAGGTTAGCCTTGACCTTGCATGGAGCCCAGGTTAGCCTTGACCTTGCATGGAGCCCAGAAAGCCCAGAACATGCAATTCTCCAACCTTAACCTGCCCAGGGCTGAGAGAAAAGGCACTCTCTCACTTTTCTACTGTGTTTGTGTCTTGAACACATCTGCTGTGTTGTTCGCCTGGGAATGGGGAATCGGTCCACCTTAGTCTTCTGAGTAGCTGGGACTGAGGAGTAACACTGTACTCAGCTGTGAACCGTGACTGAGAAATGAGACCCAGGCAAGATATGGGCAACTTTCAGGGAGAGGGCAGCCTCTGAGGAGAAGGTTGAGTGTAGGGAGGGGCAGCTTGCAGGAAGACCTGGGTTCTTGCCCACCCCCTCCCCCATCATTTAATAGCTTCGTGGCATTTACAAGTTCCTTTACTTTATGGGCTCCATTTTCTATTGTTTTTGGAGTGTGTGTATGTGTGTGTGGGGTGTGTGTGTGTGTGTGTGTGTGTGTGTGTTAGAGGACAAATTGCAGTAATCAGTTTTCTCTGTCTACCACGTGGGTCCTGGGGATCAAACTCAGGTCCTTGGACAGTAAGCGCCTTTACTCACTGAGTTACCATAGCAACCCCCGAATTCTCAGCCTTTATCAAGAAGCAATACATCGCCTCTTCTAGCTCTGACACTATGATTACCATTGAGCCACAAGAAAATTAAATTATCACCATTCATTCATTCATAGCCAGTTACAAGCCCACGGTAGTAGTACCAAGTAGTACCAACTCTTGGCTCCCCCTTGGTTTAGTCCTCTTGTTGGGGAGTTCTTTGATGGGCATGGAATCCAGACCCTCTGTAGCTAAGACTTAAACTTGTGTAGCCTCATGCAAACAATGAGTCTGGGGATGTTGTTGGGGTGGGTCCTCACGTTAGGGGTAGGTAACAGCAGCCCTATTCAACACTACTAGGAAGTTGCTGAGCTAGCAAACTGAAGGTGACAAAGCCTGCAGCTGCCACAGATCACACCAAGCACGAGGTCAGAACACTGGAAAATCAGGGTGGGCCCATGGAGAATTCCGAGAGCAGAGGTCAGCCACAAGCTGAACGCAGAGTCAGACTGGAGGCCCAGAGGCTAAGGGACCTACTGTTCCTAAAGCCTGAATGGGAAGGTGGATGCCAGACAGTCTCCCCAGTGAAGAGAAAGGGAGACGGGGTCCAGTCAGTTAAACCGAGCTCCTCACCCACTGGACCTAACTCCAGCACGGGGCTGGAGGCCTCGCCCTGTGTGAGAGGAAACTCGGGAATAGTTTTTGCCTCAAACTGACCTCAGTTCAAGCCTCGGGGGTCATCACACAAAATAAACCTAGTCTCAGAACAGATGTCTCCCACGGCTGGGATAAGCAGAAAGGCGTCTCCAGGAGTGAACAGAAGAGCAGTGTTCACAAGAGCAGCTCTGGCTTCGTGGGATGGTGAGCAGGGATGCAGGGGTGAGCAGGGGTGCAGGGGTGAGGAACTCGGACGCAGATGACCCCATGGCTCGCTCTCTCCAGACTGGCAGCCTTCCAAGAAGGACATCCAGGCTGGTCAGTCAGCTTAAGACACTACCCTCCTTCTGCTCTCAGACTACACTCTTTCTAGCAGAAAAGCTGACAAGATCCACAGTGAGGCACAACAACCGCAATAACATACTTTGTTTCCTTTCATGGCAATAACATACTTTGTTTCCTTTCACGTGGAATGCTATAGGCAGAACAATGAGTTTCCATCTTCAAGGACACTGTAGAAGATGGGGCCAGTGGGGTGTTACACCTGGAAGATGCGAGATTGGTTCTCAGCATTTCCAGATTCCTTATTTTCAAACACACCTGTATTAGATTTTTTAAAAAATAAGATGTATTTATTCATGTATTTTGTTTATGTGAGTACCCTGTCTGTATGTATACCCGCCTGCCAGAAGAGTGAATCTGATCTCATTACAGATGGTTGTGAGGCACCATGTGGTTGCTGGGATTTGAACTCAGCACCTGTGGAAGAACAGTCAGTGCTCTAACCACTGAGCAACCTCTCCAGCCCCTGTATAAGTTTTGTTGTTGTTTTGTTTTGTTGCAGCTGCTGAGAAAAGCAATTCAAAGAAGGAGAGATTCATTTTGGCTCACAGTTTGAGGGTAGGTACGTCACGACAGAGGGTGCGTTCAACAGTTGGTCGCATTGCATTGGCCAACAGGGAGCTGTGGGAGGTTGGTTCTAGTGCTTTAATTCCATTGGGAATCTGTGTATCCAAACACTGAAGGTCCTTGTGCCCAGTTGGTCTTTGATCGATCATTCAAGATGCCAGCAGCCAATGGCTGGGCAAAGTAAGACGGCATGGGACCTTTAGAGTGGCGCAGGCTGGGAACTGGGGGGGGGGGGGAGATCACCATGAAGTGGTGGGAGACGGATGTAGGAGCTGCAGGAGATAAAGCCAACCAGCCATGTGAGATTTCGGGTAGGTAGCCACAGGCCACACTTCCCCGACTGGGCCTGGGGTAGCAGGGGAAGGTTTAAGTGTTCGGGGCCTCTGAGCTAGCCAAGGCATTTCAAAAATAAGTGTGTGTGTGTGTGTGTGTGTGTGTGTGTGTGTGTGTGTGTGTTTCATTCGAGAATCCAAAGAGTTCCTGGGCAGGTGGCTAGAAGCCAACCTGCTGGGAGCACAAAGTGGTGTAGTTACTCCAGTTTAGTCAGTCCATGGGATAGAGTGACTATATTCAGAGTGGGCCCTTCCTCCTCAAGCCCCCCTCAGGAGATAACTGGACACACCCAGCGGTATGTCTCTAAGGTAATTCCAAAGCTGCTCAGTTGACAAGAGAGATTGGCCACCGAAATATGAAATGGCTAAGATCAAAAATTCAGATGACAGCAGATGCTGGAGTGGATGTAGAGAAAGAGGAACACTCCTCCACTGTTGGTGGGATTGTAAACTGGTACAACCACTCTGGAAATCAGTCTGGTGGTTCCTCAGAAAATTGGGCATAGTACTACCTGAGGACCCAGCTATTCCACTTCTGGGCATATACCCCAGAGAAGCTCCAACATACAACAAAGTCACATGCACCACAAAGTTCATAGCAGCTCTATTTATAATAGCCAGAAGCTGGAAAGAACCCAGTTGTCCTTCAGTAGATGAATGGATACAAAAATTGTGGTATACTTACACAAGGGAGTACTACTCAGCTGTCAGAAACAATGACTTTATGAAATTCATAGGAAAATGGATGCATTTGGAGAATATTATCCTGAGTGAGATAACCCAGTCACAAAAGAACAGACATAATATGCAATCACTGATAATGGGATACTAACTCCAGAAAGCTTTGAACACCCCAGAAACAACTTGCAGACTATATGAAGTTCAAGAAAAACAAAGGCCAAAAAAAAAAAAAAAAAAAAAAAAAAAAGAAGAAGAAGATGAAGAAGAAGAAGAAGAAAGAAAAAGAAAAATCATTATGCTTAATTTTTACACACCAAGAAAACTTTGACTATTTCCAGGTTACATCTTGTTTTACATGTACTTTATGCCCATTGTAACCAGTAAGATTTTAATGCTTACTATCAAACCTTTAAAAAAAAAAAATCAAGTACTGACAAGAATGTATTCACATACTTTTATGCAAAAAAAATGCTTTTAAAATCTGTACATTTATCTCTGTTTTTTTAAAATAAAGTTGTTCAATTAAAAATAAATAAATAAACGATAAATACATACATACATACATACATACATACATACATACATACATACATACATACATACATACATAAATGAAAGGTAATTCCAAGCCCAGTGCCTGACAGGGACTTCATGGTCATTCAAAGACCGACACAGAGATAAAAATTTTACGATTATCATCATTCAGCCAATAGCACCCTCTTAGCAGAGAGTGGACATGTGGTACTCTTTCATCTCCATCTTCCCTCCCAGTCTCTGAACGAGCATCCTTTCTGCTGTCCAGACAGGATCTTTACATTCCTGTGTTCTCACTGTGTAAACGGCTCCCCAACCAGGCCCAGAGTCACAACCAGCAACCAACCGGGAGGGAGGCAGACGCAGATTACACGTTTGAAGCTAGGCTGGGGTACGAGGTGTTACCTTGTCTCAAAATAGTAGCGATAATTCTTAATAAAATCAGCAAACTTTTTTAAAAGTTACTAATTAATAAAATAAAGCTGTAGCAAGGGTCGCAGCCCAGCCCCATATGTCAGTGAGCCACAATGGGTTTAAAATAGGTGTCTTTAAATAAAAACACATCTAAAGAAAGGTTATGTTCTGACTGGTGGGTAAAAACTGGACCCAGAGGCTGGAGGAAGAAAACCCCCATGATTTCCTAGGGAGCGAAGGTTGCTTACCTCCTGGGTGACAACCTGAATGCTAATGAGAGCGGACTGTCCTGAGCCTGGATCCGGATCCAGACACTGACTCGTTCTAACACCATTTCTAGGAAACGTTTCAGGGGCTATGGGGTGACTGTTGCAAAGAAAAATAAGCAAGATCTGGAAACATTTTCAGGATCTTTATTTCTTTTTTCATAGGCTTAGTCATCCCAGTTCTTGACGAGTCCCGAATGCGGCGGCCCACTTAGGACCGGATGTTCTGTTACCGGAACAGATGAAAGGCAGCTGGGGCAGCACTGCCTCGCCCCGGTCCACACTGCACAGCCCGCTGTGGTTCGCTTCTGCACATGCATACGCAGAACGCCAGGCGGAGGGCAGAGGTGAGCAGGCAGAGGGTCACCGAGGGGTCATCAGGTCAGCCTCACTCAAACATGTAGGGAGTCCTAACAGAGCAGAACTTTCCCTTGGCATTCAGTGTGGACGGTTTCTGTCCCTGTTGCGACATCAGCCTGACTGGGCTTGAAACCCAACAACGCTGTGACAAGGTTGGAGTCAAGCAACAGCGAGGGAAGGAGAGGGATACTGGGCGAAGGCTCCTGCTGACTCTGAGCAGTTGCAGCCTGTGTGAGGACGCATGGGCCTCTTCTCAAAGTCTCCTGTTGTGAAGATCTGAGGTCAAAGGTCAGGTGTTCACTGGGTCCTACTCAGGCTTCAGTTACCGGCTACTCTTCCCCCATAGCTATAGGCTTTTGACGTCTAGGCTTTCCAAGCCCCCTTTACCTGTGTTGTCCTTTTTCAGCTCAGTTGAGGTAAATTTCTTTTCTTTGTGTTTAAATTCGTGGGATAAATAGCTGCTTTCTTCCCCACTCTCTGGACTCTGAAATGTCACATGTTCTGAGAGAAAAGAGTTTCAAGCCCAGCTTGCTGCCTGCCTCCATCTGGGTCTCCCAAGCATCCCTCAAATGCAGCTAGAGCGTTTGTGTGGGCCAGTCCCCCCCGGGGGAGGGGCTCACAACTGGGGACCAGACTCATGTCACAGTTTCCCACTTGGAGACACCCTCTCTCACACAGGGGTCAAGAGTAAGTCTCACACGCAGGCTTGAGATGAACGGCTGGAAATGTTTTCTTAGCAAGTCTTCCCTTCTCCCCCGAGACTGAGAGAGTTTGATCCCCAGACCTTTCTATTTTTTTAGCAGATGTCACAAACCACAGCTATAGCCCATATTAAAGGACATCTAAGTGACTAACCCTGTCCACTGGCTTCAGCTGGCCTGGGCAGTCTGCCAGAGCGGGTGGGAAGTGTATGGGGAGGGTGCTGCCTCCACCCCTAAGAGCCCTGTGAGCCCAGAGGTCCTCCCGGGCTTGCATCCGCACCACACGCTGACAGCACGCCGTCCATCCGGGCCCAGCCTTGTGCCGGACTCCAGAGCCAACAGGAGGAGGCACGTGTAAAATGAACACAGCCTGGCTTTTCTCCATTCCTTTCTAGTTATTGTTTTGCAAGCATTTTCAGCATATATTCAAGTGAGTGTGTGTGTGTGAGGTAGGGTGGGGGCGTGGGGGGGGGGTGCAGGAGGTAGCTAGATCCACAACAGGAGGAGGCTGCGTGCTCAGCTAGACAAGTGGGAAGCTGCCTGTCATCTGTGGTCAGAAAGTCACTGTAGCTCCCAGTCAGTGGTGGACATAGAAGGGTGCCAGGGAGCACTGAGGGCCAGAACAGAAAGTGTCACCATGTTGGAGGCTTTCTCTGTGATCAGCAGCATTACTGCACACTCGAATACCTCCCAGCACAGCCTAGCCATGCGGGGTAGGGGCTCACTGATCACACAGGGTCCACAGGTACAGCCAGATGGGAGAAAGGGTCACAGTCGGTGTGGTGGGGTCCCCAGCACCAAGAGACCCTGCTCTCTCCTGCATCCTGCTCAGCCTTGGGCTGCCTGAAGGTCATCTACAACGGCTCCCTTTGGCTCTAAATTAGCAAGATTTGCTTTCTCACAAAAGACAAATGCTTTTGGGGCAGGAGAGTATTTTTAAAGTGCTTATCATGTGGGCGGAGAGATGGCTCGGGAGTTAAGAACGCTTGTTCCGGCAGAGGACCCAGAGTTCTCTACATAGTGGCCCACGACCGTCCATAACTCCAGTTCCAGGGCGTCCTAAACACTCTGCTGACTTCTGCAAGTGTGTGAGTGCACACACACACACACACAGAGAGAGAGAGAGAGAGAGAGAGAGAGAGAGAGAGAGAATGCACATAAAATAAAGTTTTAAACATAAATCAAGTGCTGCATATGACTTTGAATACAGAGAGCTTCAAACCCAAACACCAAATGGGAACACTTTAATTGTTATTTGATGATGAATTTTGGATGCTGGGATTTTTAACATAAAAATGAATTGTGAATGTTTTTAAATTATTTTAAACAAAACTTTGAAAATTTACCCCTCCCCACGTGCCCATATACCGTGCAGCAGGCAGGACCCTCCTGACGATGTGTGGTTGTCTTAGGGGCTCCCGTGCACACCCTGCATGTGTGTGTGTATGCACACAGTTGCTTTAACAAAGACAGCTCGGCTCCCCAGACCCGGCCATGCTGCTCGCTGTCTGTTCTCTGTATTAGAAGTCTCTCTCCTGATGGGACTTTCCTCAGTCGTCTGTTCTACCCTGAGTTTCACAAGTTTAAATTGGATTGGCTAGTCAGAGTGGTGACTGGGCAGGAATCTCAGTACTTGGGAGACACGGACGGGAGGGTTGAAGGCCAGTGTAGGATACGTAGCAGGGATGATGTTTTAGAACAAGTAGGTGCCAGTGAGACAGGTCAGAAAGGAAAGAAGCTCGCTGCATATGCCTGGTGACCTCAGTTTGATCCCTGGCAACCAGAGAAAGAAGATGATGGAGAAGTGATGGCGTGAAATTGTCTTCTAGCCTCCACCCTCATACAGTGTCTTCTAGCCTCCACCCTCATACAGCATCTCCTAGCCTCCACCCTCATACAGCATCTCCTAGCCTCCACCCTCATACAGCATCTCCTAGCCTCTACCCTCATACAGCATCTCCTAGCCCTCTACCCTCATACAGTGTCTTCTAGCCTCCACCCTCATACAGTGGCATGTGCGCACACATTTACACAGGCACAACAAACACACACTAGCTAATGAATTAATTAAAAACAAACAAATAAACAACAAACCAGGAGTAACTGCACATCTCTTCAAACCCAGCACCCAAGAGGTACAATAAGTTGGCAGAACTGTGAGTTTGAATCAGTCTGGTTAAGTTTTAGACTAGCCAGAGCTACACTGTAAAGCCCTGTCTCAAAACAAAACAAAATCCCACCACTACCAGATATTACCATGGATCTTTTTTTTTTTTAAGGTTTATTTATTTATTACATATAGGTACACTGTAGCTGTCTTCAGACACACCAGAAGAGGGAATCAGATCTGATTACAGATGGTTGTGAGCTACTGTGTAGTTACTGGGATTTGAACTCAGGACCTTTAGAAGAGCAGTCAGTGCTCTTAACCATTGAGCCATCTCTCCAGCCCCGTAACCATGGATCTTAAAAGTGGGCTCTGGGTTGCTTTTATTGCTATTGAGTTTTACTCAGCAGAATTGTGGGTTTTGAAGGTATATTGGCCATTATCCCCTCCTGCATCGGTGATGGACGTGTCCTCAGAGGCATTATCTGGTGCAGCCACCTGTGGCCACTGAGCATTGAGCATGTGACAATGATGACAAGGAAATGGAGCCTCTGACCGCTTATTTACTTTCACTTGATTTCACTCTTCTTTTCAAGCCAGGTCTTGCTGAGTAGCTCAAGCTGGCCTCAGATTTCATGCCCCTGCTTCAGCCTCTAGAATGCTGACAAAACAGGAGTGCAGCATGTCTGTCTTAATTTAGTTAGCTCAATGCGGGCAGAAACAGGTAGGGGGACTGCTGCCTTCAGTATTAGACATGGTATTTCTAGACATTTCAGACTGAACAGATTGTCTATTACTACGGGGATATTGAGACTCTGAAACCAGAATTTTGAACCCTGCAGTTCTTTCTGTTTTCAAGTTTCGTTACTTTGGACAAGTTGCTCAAACTGCCTGAGGCTCTTTTTGCTGATCTGTACAGTGAGAATAATAACAGAAATGCTTGACTCAGTTCCTTAGAGGAGTCCATGAGTTAACCTCTGTAAAGCAGTTGAACTGGGACTAGAGCACACAGCAGGTGCTCGGCCTCTGTTAGGAAGTGATTCGTTTGTAGCAAGGCATGGCTGCACACACCTTTGATCCCAGCACTCTGAGTTCGAGACCAGCCTGGGCTATAGAGCTAGTTCTACACAGGGAGACCCTGTCTCAAAAAAACAAAACAAAACAAAACAAAAGCAACCCACAAAACAACAACAATAACAAAAACAGAGAGAAAGAAAAAGGCTGGGGGCAGGTGCTGAGAGGGGAGGAGGCTGGAGGAAAGACAGCTGACTTGAATGAAGGGACCTTCATTATTCCTTCTGCAAGGGTGGGTCCTACATGATGATAAGAGCCTCTCCATCTTGCTTAAACCTCACCTTGGCCAGTAGTTCAAGGAAGGAGAAGGAACAGGCAGTATTCCTGCCTCTTCACTTCTCCCTCCCTGGAGGACTCAGGACCCCTTAAGTCCAGGCGCAGCTTGGTTCCTGGGCAGAACAAGAAGAGGGCATCAGATCCCATGTGGTTGCTGGGATTTGAACTCAGGACGTCTGGCAGAGCATTCAGTCTCTTAACCGCTCCAGCCCGCTGAAACTGTTTTAAGGCTAGCTCCAGTAAAGAGGATATAGAATGACAACCTCACTGTAGGAGCCATGAGTCCTCTTCCCGGAGAAACAGTCAACTCACGCTACCAATCCATGACGTGTAGCTGACATTTTTCTTGAGAGTTCTGTATGGATTTCCTGAGTCTGTCAGGCCACCCGCCTATGCCGCACTGAGACCTGGAACCTGGTGTATTTATAACAGGTCTCTCTGGCCAGTGCTATGACCTAAGAAATGGGTTGGTCACAACTCTTGGCTCTCTAACCTTAGCCTGTGAGTGGTCCCTGGAGAATGAGTGACAGGCAGTTGAATGGATCCTTGAATATTCATATTCTTTGTCCTTTTTAGATTTATTTTAGTTTCTATGTATGATGGTTTTTCCTGCATGTATGCAAGTGCACTGCATTCATGCTTGGTACTCTCAGAGGTTAGAAGAGGGGGTTGTTTTCCCCGGAACTGGAGTTCCATGGCTGTGAGCTATCATGTGGGTGCTGGAAACTGAATCCTTGGTTCCTGCAAGAGTAACGAGTGCTCTGAACTGAGAAGCCATCTGTCCGGCTTCAAAATGCCATATTCTAACTGACACATCCTCTGAGCATATTAAGCCGTTCTACATTTATAAGCAGGATTAATTCGTGTATTTGTTTTTGCAGTGCTGGGGATAGAACCGAAGCCGTCATTCATGTTAGGCCAGCACTTTACCATATGACGCTATATACCCTCGGAGACTGTAGTCAAGGTTTACATTAGAGCAGCACTTCTCAACCTTCCTAATGCTGTGACCCTTTGACACCCATCTGCAGGTTGTAATGATCCCTGTCTTTGTCAGGGTTTCTATTCCTGTACCAAATATCATGACCAAGAAGCAAGTTGGGGAGGAAAGGCTTTATTCAGCTCACATGTCCACATTCATCACCAAAGGAAGTCAAGACTGGAACTCAAGCAGGTCAGGAAGCAGGAGCTGATGCAGAGGCCATGGAGGGATGTCACTTACTGGCTTGCTTCCCCTGGCTTGCTCAGCCTGCTTTCTTATAGAACCCAGGTCTACCAGCCCAGGGATGGCACCACCCACAATGGACTGGGCCCTCCCCCCTTGATCACTAGTTGAGAAAATGCCTTACAGCTGGATCTCATGGAGGCATTTCCCCAACTGAGTCTCCTTTCTGTGTGATAACTCCAGCTTGTGTCAAGTTGACATAAAACCAGCCAGTACAACCTCCTATCTATAAAATTATTTTCATTGGTACATCATAATTGTAATTTGGCTACTGTTATGAATTGTAATAATTTATAAACTGCTATGTAGCATGGCAGGGGTGTGACCCCTGTGAAAAGGTGGGTCAATCAATCCCAAAGGGGTAGTGACCCACAGGTTGAGAACCTCTGCATTGGCGGACCGTGGTGTTCTCAGGTTTAAACTGCAACGGCTCAGTGCACATTTTCTCCTGAAAAGGCGCCGACTCCAGCCCTGGCCATCAAGACAAGCCCCTGCCTTCCATTCCAAGCTCCAGCGTGAGCCTTGGCTTCCTTCTCTGTTCCAGGAAATTTCCAGGAGCCCTGAAGCACGTGCCCACTGCCTGCCACCCTGGGCCCCTTGTAGCCAGCGTCAACTTCCTAGCTAGGAGGTCACCCACCAGACAGCCTATTTTTCTAGCATTGCAAGACGCTATTGCTCTTCCTGCAGCTTCCAGAAAGGCCTGCTGACAGAAACGTCCCAAGTCCTCAGAGCCAAACCCATCCCCAGAGGCCCTCAGGGACAGTTCTGGTCACCTCTGTAGCCTTTGAGTGGGGGATTTCCTCTCACGGGCCCATTCAGGGGCTCCCTGGAAGCCTTCTGTCTTGGTGCAGTGAGGCAGAGCTGCTTCTTTTTTTTTCCCACCAAATGTCCCAAAGGGAAATGACATTCACTAAGAATCTGGACAAACTTTTTTTTTTTTTTTTTGGAAGAAGAAATGGTGCGAAAATTGCCCGGATGCTTGTTTCTCAAAGCATCTCAGAAGCAAACTGCAGGAAGTGGTGGTGGATTCCGACATAAAGGACATGTCTGCCTGCCGCATTATCTCATTCTCCAGCGGGGCTGATGGGACAGCTGCCTGTTATTATGTAGCACACCAGGAAGTGATTTGCTGCCAAACAGCAATGGAGGGAGAGAGGGATTAGTGTGCTCATGCCACACAAACGGACCTCTTGCACCTGGTGGACGCTCAGCTCTGGTCCTCATCTTCATAGGATATGTTTCTTAAGTCCCATTTACAAAGAAACAAAAACAACCTGAAAAGCGCCTTAATGTCCTTGTAATTATGATAAGCATCAGTAACCATTTTATTTATTTATTTATTTATTTATTTATTTATTTATTGTTGTTGTTGTTTTTTTGGCTAAATGAACTGGTGATAGCCCTCCCGGTTCTCATCACACTAATCTCTTCCTTGGGTTCTGTGATGTGCTGAGCTTTTACCCTTCCAAGTTGCAGACCTAAGGGGTTCTGCAAGATCAGTAACAGTTTAACCCTCCTCCATGGGCAGTGTCTCCGGGCAATAGAGATCTCCCTACGAGGTGGCAGAGATCTCCCTACGAGGTGGCAGAGTACCAACTGACTTGACATTTCAAAAGAAAAGAAGGAATTTTCCTCCCCAGGTTTCTCCAGTTCTAATGCAAGTGGGGAGGGAGGGGGTAAGCTCCTTGTGCGGTATCAGATGTCAGGAGCCCACAGCCAGAGAAGACACAAGAGGGTGACAAGAGGCCATTGAATGGCCTTCTTGTTCACAGAGAAGACTCCAATAAGAGGGGAAAGAGAGGCTGAGCTCCTTTAATGCTACCGATGAGTTTTAGGAAACCAATCTCTGAATTACTCGAAAGGGAAATGTTAAGAACTGGGAATATAGCTCAGTGGGTAGACTGCTTGCCTGGCTTGCTCAAGGCCCCGGGTTTGATCCCCAGTACCAATTAACCTGGTGTGGTGATCCTTGCCTTTATCCCAGCACTCAGAAGTTAGCCGGAGGAGAAGGACCGCAAACTCCAGGTCACCCATAGCCCCACAGCAATCAAGTAGGCCCATTTATTGAAACAAAATTGAGGTCCAGCCTTTTTACTCAATTGTCTTGTAAACTGGTTAGTAAAACAATTTACTTTCTCAAAGTCCAGCCAAGGACATGAAAGGATCAGGAAGCATTTAGCAGAGCTCCTCCCAACCCCCCAGCCCCCCAATGTCTAGAATTGTGAAGGGAACACCTCAGTTTACGAGGATCCACGAGAGGGAAACTCAAGGGCACCTTTTTCTTACAATTCTCACACAGGGCTTCCCTCCTTGTGTGGGCACCGAGAACTAAGGACCAAACCTATGTTGTGAGGCTCAGCTAGGAGCTTTCCTATTGCACCTTTAAAATTTGTGTTCTGAGGCAAGGCCTTGAGGAATTATCCAGGCTAGCCTCAAATATGAGTGATCCAGACAGGCCCTGATCCTCTACCCTTAGTTCCCAAGTAGCTGGGTTACAGGCATGTGACAACACCCAGCTTTCTAGTGTTTTCAAACACCAGTGGTGTTCTTTGGTTTTGTTTCTTTTAACATTCAGTATTTACTTGGTGGGGAGGGGCAGGGTCACATCTGTAGGTCAAGGTCACATGACCTTGGCATGGAGGTCAGAAGACATTCTTAGAGCCAATTCTTCCTTCCATCATTTGGATCTTGAAAACTGAACTCAGTTGTCAGGTTCGGAGGCAGGCACCTTTACCCACAGAGCACAGGCTGCATCCACGTCATACAGACATTTAAAACAAGAAAGATGAGTTAATGTAGGAGCATGGGTACGAGCTAGAGCACACGCATGTACACACACATACACACATACACATACAAAAACATACACACACACACACACATGCCATGTGTGGCTCTCCCTTAATCTGAATTACAGTTCTGAATTACACTGGCGCCTGGTTTCAGGGGTTCTATAAACCATTGAATCCCTTGCAACCGCCACTGACTGCTGAACACGTGTTTCCCATTAGAGCCACCCTCCCAACACGCCCACCCATTCCACTCCGACCCACCTCCCATCCTTCCCCACCCCCACCCCAATGGTTGTCGGCTTCCCTCGTTCCTTCCCCCTTTCCACAGGAACCCTCCTCTTCTCTCCTACCTGGCTTCGGGCCCTTCTCACACTGGGACCTCTTAAATGTCTGTCCTTGGTCTCTTCCCACCCTGTCACACTTAGGAAAGTCACAGGCCAGAGGAAACCTGAGACTGCCTGTTTGGGGTATTGAACCGCTCAGCAAACTTTTTACTCTGAGTTTCCAATCACAGGCCCTCACGATGCGGCCTTGCATCTTGCCCCGAATATTTGCAACATGGATGTTTCAGGTTTGGATTTATCTTATCGAACTTATCTTTTTAATATTTGCAGTCTGTCCTGGTTGAAGATCCCTAACGTAAAAATCTAAAATCCAAGCTAATCATGCGAGTGAGAAGGTTTTGGATTTTAGGGATCTTCGACTCATACTTCTTGTCTACCCCTCTCCCATTAGGCCAGAGTAGCTGGTCACACTGCCTTCTCTTTTCTCCTCTTTCAGCTCTTTGCTACCTGGACCTCTGTGTCTGAGACAAGGAGAAACTTCCACAGGCTCCCACAACTACACACGCCCACGTCTCCCCAGACAGTCAGTGTGGGACTGGACTGCACCCTCTCAACTACTCAAGCTCATCCCCCAGCAGCAATCTCTCTTCTTCCTGCACCAACAATTATCACTCACCCAGACCATCAGCAAAGGGGGCTGCCTGGGCTCCCACAGCCATGGAGCGTGCTTCCGAGCTCCTCTGCCCGCACGCTTCCCATCTCACCCCAAGCTCTGGGGGCTGAGCCCTTTCCATTCCTTAGCCTTGGCCACTCTGTGTCTAGAAACCCACAGTACTTGTCTGTCCTTGCGTTTGTCTCTCTTTGCTCAGGCATCAGCCTCTGCCCTGTGTCCCCCAACCCCCACTGCGGTGACTTCCGGCCTCTTACATCCTTTACACTGCAACTCTGGTACTGCTGCTTTTCTTATGTCTTTTTTTCTTTCCTAATGATCACTGCTGCCTGTGCCTGCATGTGTGTCTGTGTGAGGTTGTCAGAAGTCCTGGAACTGGAGTTACAGGCAGGTGTGAACTGCCCTGTGGGTGATGGGAATTGAACTCCCAGCACCAGTCAGTGCTCTTAACCACTAAGCCACCTCTCTCTCCAGCCCCTTCTTATGTCTTTTAATTAATTAATTTTGCAGTGTTGAGGGTTAATCCCAGGGCTTTGCATATGCTAGGCAAGTGTTCTACCTTGAGCTACATCCCCAGCCCTGTTCCTTATCCCTCCTCCCTATCCATGCTCCCCATCTCTGCTCCCTATCCCTCCTCCCCAGCCCTGCTCCCTATCCCTCCTCCCTATCCATGCTCCCCATCTCTGCTCCCTATCCCTCCTCCCCAGCCCTGCTCCCTATCCCTCCTCCCTATCCATCCTCACCATCTCTGTTCCCTATTCCTCCTCCCTGTCCCTCCTCCCTATCCATGCTCCCCATCTCTGCTCCCTATCCTTCCTCCCCAGCCCTGCTCCCTATCCCTCCTCCCTATCCATGCTCCCCATCTCTGCTCCCTA
This sequence comes from Micromys minutus, assembly GCF_963924665.1. Taxonomy (NCBI): domain Eukaryota; kingdom Metazoa; phylum Chordata; class Mammalia; order Rodentia; family Muridae; genus Micromys; species Micromys minutus. The sequence goes on from NC_137969.1 coordinate 130,797,532, forward strand.
TCCCTCCTCCCCAACCCTGCTCCCTATCTCTGCTCCCTATCCCTCCTCCCCAACCCTGCTCCCTATCTCTGCTCCCTATCCCTCCTCCCCAACCCTTCTCCCTATCTCTGCTCCCTATCCCTCCTCCCCAGCCCTGCTCCCTATCCCTCCTCCCCAGCCCTGCTCCCTATCCCTCCTCCCCAGCCCTGCTCCCTATCCCTCCTCCCCAGCCCTGCTCCCTATCCCTCCTCCCCAGCCCTGCTCCCTATCCCTCCTCCCTATCCATGCTTCCCATCCCTCCTCCCTATCCCTCCTCCCCAGCCCTGCTCCCAACTCAGCAAATGTTTTCTCTCATTTTGTGTATGACTTTTGTCGTTATCTGTCATTAGTTTGTTTGCAGCTTTGCCCTCTTGCTCTCATTGAACCTTGTTTAACTGTCACACTATAGAAAAGCTTTTATCCTGTTCACCCCAAACAACCCAGACCACAGACCAGTGCTCAGAGCACAGCAAGCACTCAAGTCAAGCTGACATTACTCACACACACACACACACACACACACACACACACACACACACACACACCTATGCACTGGGTTTTATATTATCCTTATTTTATACAGGAAAATCCGAGGCAGAAAGGAGTGCAAAGTCCATGCCAGTAATCAGCCACAGGCTAGGGAGAGCCCAGCAAGCCATCTTCTTGACTCCTCGGACTGCTGCCTCAACGGCCATTCTATGCGGCCTCCTCGAGGTGCCGCCTTGTGGTTTCCAATAAGCATGTTGAATTAGATCCACCATAACTAAGCCACCATTCAATGCAACTGTGTCTTACCATGGCCCCTTGGGAGACACAATAGCATGGTAGTTTTTATCTGAGATCAAATGCTGCTCAATTTGCTTACTCCACAAAATAATAAACCCCAACCCCTGCCTGTTTGCCAGGGGTGGCTTTGCGTTCAATTATCCCCTCACACACCCCTTAAGGAAGCACCAGCCTCTGAAGCTATCCTGTGGGCTTCTGAAATGGATGCAGCCAAAAGGCAGAGTTCTGCTTAAAATCACCGAGAAGTGAGAAGATGCCCACATTATTTTTGGAATGAACACCAGATTTTTCCTTCAACACATCAGACTTCTAAATGCCATTCCCCCAGCTTACTGCTCCTGGGTCCCCATTCCCACAGAAGGAGGTGTGGGTTCGAAGCTGCTAGCCTGCTAATTCTGGACAGCCCGGCACAGGAATTTAGAAGGAATGTGTGCAGCCCTCAATACAAAGCTCATTTGGCTTCGGGGACCATTTTAATTAAATTAATTATCTCTAGAAGAAACACTTAGAGCTTCTGAGGCCTAAACAATAGGTACTTGTTCGCAGTTCTAATACAAGTCCCTTGTTCAGAAAATCCTCTTATGAGCTGAGGACAGCATCTCAGCAGACACTTAGAAAACACACACCCGGTGTCTACCTTCAATGGCTCCTGCTCTGTCCTGCACACAGTGGAGAGACATTTACAGACAGCTGATAGCCTGGCAGAGAAATGCCTGTACAAACCTACAGACTCCCACCCTTTTCTATTGGTCTGCTTGTATTGCCAATAGTCCCCTAGGCTACCTTTTGCAGGAGGAGGGGGGAAGGAGGAGGGGGAGGACGAAGAGAAAGGAAAGGAAGAGGAGAAGGGCCCCACCCAAAGTGGCCAGTGCAGCATCCCTGGAGATTTAGGGAGCATAGGCTTTGTGCTCTGGGCTGTTCACACCACTTCCTCATGCACCCTTCATGAGCACCAGCAGTTTAAAAACTATTGTTTGCATCCTGGATCAAGGCAAAAGATTGACAAGGCTGGCTTGTGTCATCCTAGAATCTTATTACAACGGCAAAGCAAGGAAATGAAATTAACTACCATCCTTCCTCCTGCAACCTCTGGTCCTTGCAGGGAGCCATTGTCTCTAGACCGAGCCAGCAGAAGAGCCCTCCCGATGCTGAGGCTCACTTGACGGAGCCATGCACAGGCTGGGAACGTGCATTTTGCACTGGTGAGGGCTTCGAGTTAATGTCCACTCCCACCCCCCAGATGAAGCCTTACGGTGTAACTCCGTCCTTGTGCGTCAGTTTCCCCATTGGCTAGAATTATAGGCATGTCATTGGAAGCCTGGCTCGTGTTACCATTGATGATGCAGAATCTTACCTGGCATCTTAATATCCCAGGGTCTCAATTTCCAGTTTGGTTTCACCTTCACACCTTCTCCTCCATCTCTCTTGGAGGCTAGGGTTTCTGACCCCATCACACACCACTAAGCCTTTTTTTTTTTAAGATGTATTTATTTATTTTATATATGTGAGTGCACTGTTGCTGTCTTCAGACACACCAGAAGAGGGCATCAGATCCCATTACAGATGGTTGTGAGCCACCATGTGGTTGTTGGGAATTGAACTCAGGGCCTCTGGAAGAACAGTCAGTGCTCTAACCACTGAGCTATCACTGCACCACTACCTCCAGGGCTTTCTTTTGGAATCTGGTTGGAGTCCCATGCATGTCTGCAACACTAGCAATTGCTAGACATGTGGACAGTGCCCGTCTGTCACCAGATGCAACACTACCCGTACTCCTTGGGGGTTTCAGTCCTGGTGGTGGTGGCGGTCATGGTTCAATCCTCAGCCCCATTTTTTAAAAGTCAATCCCTTCAGGGTGAAAAGGGATTGAGGGGCAGTTATCAGTAACTCATCACCAGAGGCCAAAAGGAAACACACAGATAATACCACCTCCTTCACTTTGAGGATTCGAGTTACCCTTGATTTAAATGAACAAGTGTATTTCTCTCATGTGGCCAAAAACTTGGTGTGTATAGCACACGTAGGATATGAAGGGAGATAAGATGAAGCTGGAGTCCACCCACCGTGCAAATGTGGAAATCTCTCACAGACTCCAACTGTCCTATGAGGAAAACTTCTGAAACCTGGGTTATTCTACAAGACACAACGGACTTTCTATCTCTGAACCACACTCTTTGTTACTCAAAGCCAAGTCATTTTCTGCCTTTATTTCTAATCTATTTGAAAGATGACAGTTTCTACATACATGCAAGGCAGCTTTACATTACTATTCAAGAACACAGGTTTCTTTCTGGGAAGCTCCTCTGCTCTCAGTTATTTTCCTAGTTAACCAATTAAAACACATTTGAATTTCACTTGTGACCTTGATTCCATTCTATGAGAAATGAGATGAGTCTTCATGGACTTACTACAAAATCCACCAATAGGGAAAACAAAGGGACAAGCAAGAGACTATTCCCATCACCTATTCATGGGAAGGTGGCATGTAAGGGCACAGGGACAACAGAGTGCTGGGAGATGGTGACAAGAGGGCTTCTCAGCACCCAGTCATCCTGCAATATCAAAAAATTAACTTACTCAAAAAAGATAAGATAGCCATAAAGGTCTTTACAACTCTGTAATTTTATACTATACAGTACTGGCTATATTTATATGTTAACTTGATAAAAGCTAGGGTAATCTCAGAAGAGGGAAACTTAATTAAGAAATTGCCCCCACCATGTGTAAAACTATGGTTCAGGGCTTTGGTTGCTGATTACTATGGAAGGGCCCAGCTCACAATAGATGGCCCACCCCTGGTATGATGGTCCTAGGGGTACAAGAAAGCAAGCTGAGCAAGCCATGGGGAATAATCCAGTAAGCAGCACTTTCCAATGACTTTTGCATCAGCTTCTGCCTCCATGTTTCTGCCCTGAGTTCCTTTGTTCAATAGACTGTCACCCTGAATATTCAAGACAAATGAGTCCTTTCATACCCAAGCTGCATTGGGTCCTGGTGTTTTATCATAACAATAGATATCCAAACTAAGACTTAAATTAGTACCAGAAGTGGGGTACAGCTGTGATGTGCTTGACCATGTTTGAGGAAAGTTGTGGAAAGACTGAAAATTGGGGCTAAAAAAAAAGCCCACTGGGCTATTCTATAGGAGCTTGAAGGATAAGAATGTTGAGAGCAATGCAGGTAGAGGCTTGGATTCTGAAGTTTCCAAGGAAAGTAAAGATTTAACAGGACTGTATTGTGACTTTTCTTAATTAAGAACCACTAAAGTGAAGCCCCAGTTTTGCTGGGACAATTGATACTAGTCAGTTGAGGCTTAAGAATCAAGTCATAATTAAGAAAAAAACAGCATCGTTGAGGTGAAAGTCTGAGAAGTGTTCCTTCAGAGGCAGCTAACAAAAAACATGTCCCAGAGGTGGCCATGGCTATACCTTGTGCTGGCAGCTGAACCTGAGCATGTGAGAGTCTCCCATGTGACCCTGGTTTTAAAGCATGAAGAAGTTATGCAAAACCACTGAGGCTTGACCTCTGAGGCCAGGAGAGGCTATTAATGAAGGCATGCCCTTCAGTAGCACTTGAACCCCAGGATTGAAGGGGTCATGGAGTCTTGGTCCCATGAAGAAAGTAGAGCCCAGTTGAAGCAGGAGAAACCAGCATTTTGGAGATGCTAGTACCATTAAACAACTGGCTAGAACAACAAGAGAAGTCAAAGCCAGAAAAGTACCCCACTTTCTTGGGGGGGCCCAGAAGTTCATGAGTGAGTCCTAACGTTGGACCCTTAGTTTTTTACATTGTTAGAGTTGGTATTAGTGTGTCCAGATTGTGACTGTGCCTTTTTTTTCCTTCTTAGAACAATAATGTGACTTATAAGAAAAGCTGTGAAACTTTGATATTTTGGAGAGTTGTGATCTCAGATGTTTGAAAGAGTGAGTTTTAAAGACTGTGATTCCTAAAGTTATTTATGTTTTATGTTATGAAATTGATATTAATTGATATCATGGAGACAACAAAAAAGGAAAGGTTATGTTTTAACATTAATGTATCTATGATCAAGTTGGAAAGGGGTCAATTGTGCTGGCTAGATGAATGTCAACTTGATACAAGCTAGAGTCACTTTAGAGGTGAAAACCTCAAGTGAGAAATGTTCCCACCAGAATAGCCTGTGGTCAAAACTGTAGTACACTGTCTTGATTTCTGGTTCATGTGGGAGGGCCCAGCCTATTATTTGTGGTTCACTCCTGGGCTGGTGGTCCTGGATGCTATAAGAAAGCAGGCTGAGCAAGCCATGGGGAGCAAGCAAATAAGCAGCACTCTTGTAAGGCATCAGTAACAGCTTTTACTTCCATGTTCCTGCCTCTTTAAATTCTTGTTTTGATTTTCTTTCATGAACTGTGATCCTGGATATGTAAGTCAAATTAACCTTTTCTCCCCCAACCTGCTCTTGGTTATGGTATTTTATCACAGCAGTAGAACTCAAACTAAGACGTATACTTTGAAGGGTTTGTTTGTTTGTTTGTTTTTTGTTTTTGTTTTTTTAATATCAAAGTTGAGGCTTGAGAGACAGGCTTAAAATGCATAGTGCTCTTTCAGAGAAGCCAAGTTCATTTTCCAGCACCCACACGGAGCAGCTCACAGTGTAACTCCAGAGCTGTCTGACGCCCTCTTCTGGCCTCCTCAGGAAACTGCACTCCTGTACTAACATACACGGGGTGTGGGGGGAGAAAATTCTTGAATCTTGAAAAATTTTAAATTGAATCTAGTGCTTGATACCTGTTATCTGAGTACTAAAGGCAGGAAGATGGAGAGTCTGAGGTGGCCTGGGCTCCAAAGTTAAGAAAAAAGAACCCACTATGTATTTTATGTACATACACAATATACATCTGAGTACTGATGCCCAGAATACCCCATTACCAATCCTTTAAAATATAAGGAATATTTCATAGACTTCATGGGCATAGACATTTAGTAGGGTCTGTTGTACTTAATGTTTCAGTTCTATGTATACATAAATTTAATAAATAATATATATATATATACTTATTGCCTTAAACTTAATATTTCAAATCATAAAAGAGCAAGTTTTGATCAAAAGGCACTGAGTTTATAAAAATGCAGTTTTAGCAATGTAACTTTATGCTACTAATTAGTTAACATATTTACATTGTACGATGTAATCAAATTTAGATTCTACACAAATGTTCTCAGAAAATATCTTACCCAATCATGGCTAATGGGCATGTCACTGTCACCGATGACAGTCCCTAAAAGTGGGACCTTCCCTGTCATTTCTCAGGTACCTGTTTATCAATTACCCTCAGGTGGCTCTACTACACAAGCGGCTCCCTCTGGTCTAGTGGCCACTCTTCTGTTACTCAGCCACTATTCCATCCACCACTCTCTCGAGGGCTCTGTGTGCTTTCCTAGAACTTCCTCAAGAATAACTACCTCGAGAGAGTGACAAGGTGGAACAGAACAATCTCAACACCATACCCAGTGAATGTGAGCACCCCCATATCCCACATGACACCGCCAGTGTTCTCGGAATATTTCATTTCTATCCATGTGGACACAAAGCCAGAGGGCAGGTCTGTGGAGTGCCTCTCTAGAACAGGCCTGAGCAACAGTACTCACAGTACTCTTCATTACTACCAAGTCCTTTTAACACATGGGGTGCCTCATGGGGGTTCATGTGCATAGGTCATTAGTGGAGTTCACTGTGGTTAATGTTTTAGTTAGCTTATACTGTAAAATCAAAGGCAAATTCAATGGTAAAGAAACAAAGGACATAGTTCACACCACATTACTCACTTGGAGTACTCAGCGAATGTGTGTGTGTATGTTAATGAAATGTAAATTTTTGTTACAAGATTCATGAATGTTCGTCCTTCCACTGCATTGTGCCCACGGTTGTTGCAGGAGTCCCTTTCGTCATTTTTGTTACCCTCCAGTCTCTCCTGTGCCTTCCCTTCGGTCTCAGCATCTTCAAAAAAGACATATTTGACACCTACCATTGGAACAGGGGCAACAAAACACAATTTCAGTTTGGAAAACAAAACACCCCTTTCATTTTTCATAATGAACTCGGGTTTTTTTGGGGGGTGGGGGTTCCAGGTTATTCATGGCGAATAGAATGTGTTTAATCTGATGTGAAGTTGCTTACCCAGCCTCTAGTCAGGCTGCAGAATGTTCAACTCTGGGTCTGGTAGGCTGCCAGCCGTTTGAAATGTTTTCACACCACAAGCGAGAAGTAATTAAATCGCTAAGTCACTGCTGATAGGGTTGTAAAGAGGGCGGATCTCACCACTCATGCAGCTGAGCAAGCTACCTTTCGAGGGAAAAGCAACACTCTATCTCAAGTTGCTCCTGGGGTGAAATGGCCTTTCAGTCAATTGTCAACTCTCTATAATTGAATGAATGAATTTAACAAAGTAAGGAACGGGGCTGGAGAGATGGCTCAGTGGTTAAGAGCTCTGGTTGCTCTTCCGGAGGTCCTGAGTTCAATTCCCAGCAACCACATGGTGGCTCACAACCATCTGTAATGAGATATAATGCCCTTTTCTGGTGTGTCTGAAGACAGCTACGGTGTACTTACATGAAGTAAGTAAGTAAATAAATAAATCTTTTATTAAATAAGTAAGGAAGGTATGAAGGAGGGAGGGAGAGAGAAAAGAAAGGAGGAGGGAAGGGAGGGAGGGAGGGAGGAGGCCAGCAAGATGGGTAAGCAGATAAAGGTACTTGCCTCCAGTCTGACAACCCTGGGATTCACATAGTAGATGGAGGACACGGTCATGCTCACATACACCCACAAATAAAGGTAACTTAAATTATGGAATATGTGAAGGCACTACAAACAACCATGCAGAGTTAGTTCTCTTCCACCTCTGCTTCTGGAGATCACACTCATTGTCAGGCTTCTGAGGCAACTGTCTTCACCCACCCAGCCTTCCCATAGTTCCCAAAGCTATGTCTCGGGCTGACCTCAGACTTGTAATCCTCCTGTTTCTGCTTTCTGTAGACTGTTTTGTTGTTGTTTTAAGGTTGTATGGAGGTTGGGCTACTTACTCTTGCCAGCTCTGTGGAGTCAGCTCTCTGCTACTACCTTATGAGGTTCTGGGGGCCAACTCAGGTCACCAGGCTTATGTACTAAGCACCTTGCCCAATAAGTCATCTCACTGGCCCAAGGCTCTGCATGCACTCCAAGGGATAACTTCTGCAATTTTTATCATTCCATTTGAAAAAAAAAGGAGATATCGTATGTACCACTGATACCTCTGGGCCCCACTCGTGAACTGGTTAGATCCCTGGTTTTAGGCCTGGTGAAATCACTAACAACTGACGGCCCGAGTTAACTTTCTGGGCATTGCTAGGTTAAAATGGAGGAGAAAATTTTTTTTATCATACCTGAGAAAAATATATGTGCTCTCCTTTCTCCTCCTTAAAGTTTTCATGAGGTAGATATGTAAGCATGAGATAGATGTGTGTAAGCATGAGGTAGATGTGTATAAGCATGTCATGAGGTAGATGTGTGTAAACATGAATATTCAAGATCAAGAATGGACAGACACTTCCTAGTTGGGTGTTTTCCACCCCCTCCTCCGCCTTCTTTTGGCTGAGGAGATGTCTTGCCAAGTGGCCCATGATAGTGCCTAGCTGTGGCTTTCTTCCTCCTTCAGCATCCCAGGCCCCAGGCATAAACAACTACCACCAGCTATTAAAAACGTATTTCTGTGTGTATTGCAAAGACAAATGAGACGCCATTCTGTACTGGTCTGGTACAGCCTTCAAGGTTGGTCCTCTTTCCTCTGTGCATTCTGTGAACAGAATTATGGAATGTCAGGTTTGATGGCAGGTGCTTTACCCACTGAGCTATCTCACTGACCCTTTAAAAAGTTTATGTGTGTGAGTACACTGTAGCTGCCTTCAGACACACCAGAAGAGGGCATTGAATCCCATTACAGATGGCTGTGAGCCACCATGTGGTTGCTGGGAATTGAACTCGTGGCCTCTGGAAGAGCAGTCAATGCTCTAACCACTGAGCCATCTCTCCAGGCCTCACTTTTTAAAAATGAGGATTATGGCTAAAGAGCCAATGCTGACTGAACTGGGCAAAAAGATAATGCTTTCTCCACACATGCTTCCCCTGGACTAATATCAGGGTGCTACTTATTAATGGTTCTGACAAAAGTGATCCTTTGTGCTTTCTGATGGTCTAGCTCACCCTTGCCCCATATGAGGAATGCTATCTTCAGGATCCTGAGCATCCCAGGCCCACATGTAACCAGAGTGGTGCTATTGAGAGGCAGCTTTGAAGCAGCGAGAGGGATCTTTCAGTCGAGGAGGGCATGTACTTTCAAGGACCGTGGAGCTCTGGCTTCCTCCTTCTCCTTTTCCTCCAGCCATAAGCAGGTGGCTCTGCTCCACCAGGTACTCTCTGCCAGCATGCTTTCTCACCACAGACATAATGGAGCCAACCCACTGTGGAGCCTCCCGCCTCTGAGCCTAGAAGGTTCTTTTCCAGGGTATGTGCTATAGTGACATGAGGGGAACAGACACAGGAAAAAAACACTTGCAAGACAATCTAGGCAGAGTGGCTGATTTTTTATTCTGTTTGGTGCAGAACATCTTCCCCCAGCAGGATCGAGGTGGGGGGCACAGAGCTCAGTGGTGGAGTACTTGCTTAGTCAGCAGCATGAGGCTTGATCCCTGGGTGCAGCCTCTGCCCAGAAAAAATACCAGGAGAACGTTGCACACAGGAAGACTGAAAAGCTGGCTCTGCAGGACTCAAAAACCTTGAAATATGTCTGTTAAATTCTACATATCTTTGTGAAATGAGTGTTATTTCTTTGTTTGTTTGTCTGTTCCATTGCTTGTGCAGAATAACCCATGCCATGCACTTTTTATGGCCCTGGAGATGTATGTCCTCCTAGGCAGGCCAGATTCTCCCAGTATAATTTTAAAGATGTCAGTAAGCTTTTAATCTTTTTAACACACATATTCTTCATTATCTTCATAATTTCACCTATAATCCTTAGCTGTCTGTCCATCCTTAGAATTCTTAACTCCAGCTTTATTTTCTGAGCTAGGGTTTCTAGCCTAGGCTGACTCTGAACCCCATGTAGCCAAGAACACTGAACTTCCAGTCGGACTGTCTCTACTTCCCAAGTGCTCCAGTTACATGTATACCATGTGCCTGCTTTATGCAGTGCTGAGGACTGAATCCAAGGCCTTGTCTTGGTAAGCAAGAATGCTGAGCTACCTTCCCCAACCTCAATTCTAGCTTTATGCAAAAGAATGGTCCTGTAACTATAAAACCATTGGCAGATATTGCCAGAACTAATGTTAAAAAACAAACTTAATGTAAAAATATTACAAGGGGAAAAACCCAAACCACAGAATTTTTTGACAATTGATAAAAAATTGTCTGATTTTATCAGGAAAACTGGAGTTTAGGTACAGTGGTCAACAAGCATCTTGGATTGAGGAAAATGCACTAAAAAGATATGAAGAGATTCCTAGTGACAACAGGATGCCTCTAATTATCTTGCTAGATCACTTGTTATTGAAGAACCAAGTTTATGCTTTTCTTTTGCCAAATTAACAAACTATTAACATTTTCATCTCCAAATAACTCAAAAAAATATTTGAAGTGTTCTCTTCATGACCAATGGCTATAACAATTTTTTTCATGTGTCCATGATTTTGGCCTTAAGAATCACAGGCCGGCCTTGAACTCACTATACTGCTGTGGACTTGAACTTCTGGTCCTTCTGTTTTACCTCCCCTGTGCTGGGATTACAAATACCATTTGTGTGGTGCTGACGATGGAGCTCAGGGCCTCGTGCATGCCAGGCGAACACTCTTCCAGCTGAGCTACATCTCTATACCAAAACATTCAAGTTACACATGTATGGTTAGGACATGACTTGTGCTAACATGTTAACTGGGTTTGAACAAGTCTGTGTAAACATGTGCTCCACAGCAGTCCTTTGGGCTTTCATGTACTGTGCTTCTTACAAACAGTTCAGCCTGGTGTCAACTGCTCACAGAGCCTCTGAGTGCTGTAGTAATAATAAAAGGGGTTTGGTATTTGGGATGGGATACAAAGGAACATAAGACTAATCCAAATGTAACCAGTGCAAGTCTTTTTCCAAGGTGATTTGAGTTTGTCAGTCCCGAGGAGGTCAAAGGGTACATGAAGGAGGCCTGGCCTATGCAGGCTCAGGACTCTGAGAATCACGTCTTCCCTGCTTGGGAGCCTTGCTCACTTTTTAAGTGGTCCTGTACAGTGAGGTAATCTATGGTGTCGGTCTGCGCTCCAAAAGTGGGTGGTCTTTGCAGAGGGAGGTGCGGCCTCACTCTACCTCTGGCTGGAGCCAGTTCCTGCAGCTGGCCTGAAGGCAGCCCACAGACTGCACTGGCGCATTTCTTCATTTCTCACTTGAGTGCCCTTCTTTGGGTCCCTTTCAACTGCCCACTTTAGATCGGCTTCATTACACCACCGCTCCATTTGTCATGTAAATTGGGGGACTCGGGGAAGTTTTTCTTTTGGCCTTGTCTACTGAAGAATACCAAGAGGTATTCAAAACGTATTAACACAAATCAATGGCACCAATAAAAGCGAAATCTCCTTAGCAACATAGTCTTGATTGCAAAAGGAGAAGGGAGAGCATTTAGTAGAACACTGGCCCACATGGAAGACGCATTTGTCTGGAAGAATCCAGCAACAAAGCCTAAAAGAGAGATTTTGAAAAAATCCAAAATTAACTCACAGTGAACAGTTACTCTTTTTTTCAAAAGTCCACAATTGGCTACATTAAATCTATCGTGTGCTTTTCGCTCAGCAACATTGTATCTCAGCGCTTTGCAAACTGGAATTACAACACCCTGCGTGCTTCACGTGAGTTACAGGGTGTTTTTTGTTTGTTTTGTTTTTTGAGTTTTTTTTTCCTCGGTTGATTTCTTTGGTAGAGCAAACAAAAAGTCTTAAGAAATATTCATCTCACACACAATGTGAAGAAAATTGAATGGCTATTTAACAATATCTAAGACTGTAGGTACAAAAGGTTGGGCTATCTTGGACTTTCTGCAGTGGATTCTAAGATACTAACTACACCGCAGACAGCAATGGCCTTTTGCTGCAGTCTCCATTAGTGAAAAAAGAAGTGGAACCGGATTCCGAGAAAGCTCTCACTTTTGTTAGGATGAAAACAGTACAAAGAATAGAAATTCAGAAAACTAGGTATCAATTAAAAAAAAAAATTAAAAAGAGACCCCTAAGACTCCTCTAGTTGAGGTTTCAGCAAAATAAAAAAATTCAGAAATGAAGCTTCTTTCTTAAAATGTTTCACGTAGCACTTTCATTGTGTATCTTAAGTAAAACAATTCAGGCAACGGAAGTAAAAACGTCTTTAGTGCATACTACCAAATGGAGTTGGGTATTTTTGTCAGAACCGTACCTCTATGTGGCTTGCTCTATGTCTACACACAAATGCACAGCTGAAAACAAAAACTGACTTTCTTATGGCTGTTAACTGACTTGATGGGGGTGTGAATATCAGAGCCTAATTACAATTTCTCTTGGGCTCCCTATATCATTAGCCACTTGGTGGCCATTTCTCACACCCCTGTGACAGGTACAACCTTTCAAGTGTATTAACACACCACTGGCTTCCACCAACTAAAAGGCTAAGAATGTCATCAGACAGCATCTGAGACCCACACCTGACTACTGTAGCCCACCTAGCTGGTATTTCCAGCAATGTACCTTTCTTTGTTCTGTTAATGTAAAATGAGGAGACAGCTGCCACATTAACACACACACTTTAGAGCAAGCTGCATTTGTGCTGCCAGGCCACTGTTGCTTATATTTGGCTACAGAAATTTACTCCCTTTGAGGTGAAAGTTGTTTTTGCATCAAATGTATAGGTATGTATATGTACTGGAATCTGGGTCTAATAAAACAAGCCCTATGTGGCAAGTCACTTGATACAATACAACATACAGGCACCGAGAATTGTGTGTTTACAAGGGTGGTGGCTAGACTTATTGCTGACTTTACCTGAAACCCTGAGTGTCCAAACAGGGTAACTGACAATGAAAGGGCTCTGCAGCAAGGGGTAAGATACAAAAGACAATATTCCATTTTTCCTTTTCTTTCATAGCACAAGCCAGGGCTTCAAGCATGCTAGGCAGCAACTGCCTCCCCACTAAGTGGAAAATTCATAGATGCCTACTGCAAAATCTTCAAGTTTACCATGGCAAGTCCTGAACTCAAATTCATATGGATGTCAATATATGTTATTCTCAGACATCTGTGAGACTGCTGTTCACTGTTGGTGTTTGCGTGAATGTGGACTGCACTCAGCCATGACCACAGACCTGCTCAGTCCATGAGTTTCCTTTAAAATGGTTTGGATAAACTCGGTTTTACTTCATCTCCTATATAAGTTCTGTAAGGATAAAAGCTGTGCTTGAGTTTAATTTGGCCATATGCTACAACTGACTGTGCTAGAAACATCACTTTCATACCAGGTGTGGCAGCACACACAACCCCCACCTTAGGAGGCTGAGGCAGGAAGAGCATGAGCTGTGGCCAGTTCAGACTGCAGAGTGAGCTTGTCTTACAAAGCTTACACAGCATACGTTTGTAATTCTCCAGTTCCACTTTCTGTTTGAGTATGGGTCTGGCTATTTCGTTACTCAGTCTTGTTATGTATTTAGCCCAGAACTCACTTTGTAGCCCAAGCTGGGACAGCTTTGAACCTGAAGTCTTCATGGTGTAGCCTTTCAAATTTGGGCAAGACGGGTGTGCATTTCCACCTCTGATTTGAAGAGTTAATTTTATAAGAAAAGTTTTTTAGTTTATGACATTTAATTTTATTAAAATATTTATACATTTTACTATAACCTACAAGAGATAACAAACCATGCCACCATAACTACAATCCGTCAATATAACCCTCTACATGAGTTCTTAATTATGGATCAAAGTCTTAACTAACCAAAAAGCACATTTCTTAAGAAAAACAGACCATGTTTGTTTACTAATGGCTTTAATTTGTTAGGAATTATAGTAAAATGCATATGCTTTTGAAATTCACCTTTGTACTTCGTCAACTTTGAAAAATGTTACCAGCCTTCCTTCCTTGCTCGAGTCAGCTGAATGCTCGGGCAGGCAGGGCTACTTTACTCAGCAGAACGGCCTGAAGCAGAGTTCTGAAAACTATCTGATGCCCATTTAAACATCTAGAGAGATCTCCCTACAATCTACTATGTTTTTCTGTAAGTTATCACATTATAAAAATAAACAATGAAAAGTATTCTGTCTCCAAGGGCATCAACAGTGGAGGGAAGCTCCATCTGCAGCAGTGAATTTCAAATAATTCCTGTTGTGAGAATGTTTAAAAGAAAGCAGAAGGCTTTGTGCACTCCTGGCCATCCTTGTAAGCGAGCCCAGGATAACAGTGGTAACCTCTCTGGGTGGGAAGGGGTTTTAGCATTTTGTCTTCTAGTTCTGCCCAGCACATCTCTATTGTCATGACCTCCGTAGAGTTTATGATGCTCCGGTTTCTTGCTGATGCTTTGTGTTTGAGATAGATCCCACTATCCTCATCCTCCCCCTAAGTCAGATTCTATGCTGGGACTCTAGACATTTGTCACCCTGCCTGGCAATGGTTAACTCTTCTGTCAAGCCGTAAGACTAAGAGCTTCAGCAAATAAAAAAGGGTTGTGATAATGTGAGAGAAGGCGGTTCTTTTGATGAAGACTCCATTCATAGCAATGTTCTTACCTAGTTAAATCAACTCTTAGAGGGAGGGAATGATCCTATCAGCTTAGTGTCTAGATGTTGTGGGGGTAATAAGAACCTAAGACAGGATCTCTCTCATTCTGGAGCCTTGGCTGGCCTAGGAGCTCATTACATAGACCAGGCTGGCCTCCAAATCACAGAGAATTTCCTGCTTCTGCCTGCTGAGCTATGGTGTTAAAAGGCAGGCATTCACTACCATACTAGCTTTTCCTTCTAGACTGTTAAGTTTGTTTGCGTCAAGAGAAAAAACTAGACACATTTTACTAAACTAAGAACCAGAAGGAAGCAGCACTGTATTCTCTCTTGCTGTTATTGGAGACTGTCTAGCCTTAGACATGCCAACCAGCCAGAGCCTCCAGAGTACTAATCTCCCAGGACCGCACCAGGCGGCCTTCTGTTGGAGGCTGGCTGATAGGGTTTCTTGACACAGCAGTAACAGAGCAATACAGCCAATAACAGAGTAAATAGCCAATCTACCAAAAACAAAATACCCTGTGTTCAGTTCATTAAAATATTTGAGATATAAAGCTAAGAAGACGCTATATTATTTTTTGAAAAACTCAGTTAACTCTCAAATTAGGAACACTGTGTTTAGGAGTAGAGGAAGAACACAGATCTGTGTATCCCAGATGTGCCTACATTTCAAAAGGTCACATATAATTTTCTTTCAATATTGTAGCCAATACATTCCCAATCTTTAAACACACAAAACCTTTTAAGTACACAAGAGGAGTGCGCCACCTAATTTAAAACACACAATTTAACAATAGTTGCCGACACTGTTAAGTACATCCAAATCATTACCACTGAATGACTAGGGAAATACTCACACATAAAACTTAAAAAAAAAAAAAAAAAAAAAGAAAAGAAAAACAGCAAAGTTGGACAAAGATGACAGCGTGAGTTAGTCATAGCACCACCCTGTTCTGGCGAAGGAAGTAAGAAAAAGGAGGGTAAATAATTTCATGATCTTGTAGAACATCAGAAATATCCTGAAATCAAGATGGGCATCTTGCTGGCATCATGGCTAATGCCTGTAATCCTCAGTTGCATGAAGGGTTTCAGGCCACCCTGGGCTACATGAGAACTTATTTTGAAACAAAACAGAACACAAAAACAGGATCAGCATCTTGAAATCTGTTTTCAGTGCTATCAGAATAGTGGAAACATCAGCCTGGCAAAGCCTTTGACCTCAGTACCTGGTAGGGTAGAAGAGGGGACTGAGAGGTGAAGGCTAGCTTGGGTTACACAGTAAGACTATCTGAGAACAGAGCAGAACGAGTGAAAAAGAATGAACATTTTCAACGGTTTCAAGAATGAAGATAAAAGGCTATTCTCAATGATTCCCAGGTCTAGGTGAAAATTCTACATCACCAAGAGGACAGCAGTGCTGTAAGAGTTGCAGTTTTGTAACTGTACAGTTATAGGTCATCAACAGAGCGCTAAGACGGATCACCAACCAGGCCTTAGGAACACGGCCAGCACAAGTTTTATGAGGACAGAAGGGCCACGACTGGATGCTGGTGCAGTGTCAATAGCAAGTCAAAGCAGATCTGTACATTGAGGTATCAGGCATGCAGCTAAACTTCACAGGGTAAACTGTCAGGTCGAAGCGTCTGACACAGTCACCTGTAAACCAGTGTAGTTGAACTCGCAGATACAGGTCCAACTGCCTATCTCCCCACTGAGCATCTTACATGTGACTTCAGTGGAAGCTCTCCAAAGCCTATATGGCTAGCTTGTGTCTACAAGGAAACAATCAGACACGCTCCATAACTACCATGAAAACAACCACCGGAAAAGCTGTGGTTCCAAGTGACTGAAAACTGTTCACTTAGAAAACTATTCTAATAATTAATGGAAATTGTTGTTTACTATTATTAGAGGTTTTGTTGAATTTATTTTGTGGATTTTAAGACAAAATTACATGGTTTGTATGCTAAATGACTAGAATCTAGTCATTAAAGAGTGTTGGTACAGTATCTGCTGGTAATTTGGATAGATACAGTAAGCCCTTCATGAGGGAAGGGCAACAGTCACCTCAAAGCTAAAAATGTCACATCAGTTTTACCACTGCTACTGGACTCTGGAATAGTTACTTTAACCCAAATATCCACAGTTGTGTGCAAAACAGTTTGTAAAATACATTGGCTGAGAAGAGTTTATTTACAGTAACAGTGACTACCTGTAAAGTCAGTGATATACAAAAGAAAGATCACAGGTAATATATTAGCTCATAAATAAACACTAGAATTTCTGGCTAGTAATTCATTGTTTTGGCCAGTCTAAAAATTACCTATGGTTCATGACTTACAAACCTAAAATCAGAAAACAGGAGCTAAGGAACATTTTAAATATTTCCTTGGACTTGTAACAAGGTTTATTGTAACATGTGTGCCTCAGACATGTAATTTTTAGTACATGGGTACTTAAATTCATGACTTAAGAAATGAGGATACTGTAAGCTACTTACTAAAACTGTAAGTGCTTGAAGCACGGCTGGTACATAGTAGTGCACATCCAATGCACCCTAGTTTTTCTCTGTGTATGTTTGAGGTGTGGGAATGCAATTTCTAAGGAATTTTTCAGCACATTTTAAATTAGTTATAAAACCTTTTAAAACCCTATACCTATTATTAATTGTGAAAATAGCTATACAATATAATTTTGAAACTATTTAATTGACCAACAGTAAGGGGAACTGACCCCTAACTAGGGCAGGTTCCTCCCAAGCCCATAGTTGTGGCTCTTTCTACAGATTGGGAGCTGCATACAGAACACTTGCATAGTCTATGTGGTCATCTTGGATTTCTGCTCTTCCTGAAGCCTGAGGCTAATTCAGCACAGTGTGAATATACAATCATTTCACACTCAAACACAGAGGATACTGTATTTTGGAACAGCATTACTTTGAACTGCACTAATTATGGTGGTAGGACACACCTACCCTGGCTAGACAAACGTTAAGTAAAGGTGTGAAACCATTAAAATCCTTTGTACAATGAGTGCTTCACAGAAGACTTTTCTAAGGATTCAAGCTGTTAAGTTCCTGTGGTGGGGGAAGGAGCTGGGGGGAAGGGGGTTGGGCACAGACAGGAGACTGCCTTAAGTCAAAGTTTTAAAGACAAGTCCTAAAATCCCATATAGGATATGAGATACTGGCATTTAGGTATTAAAACGTGTGTGTGTGTGTGTGTGTGTGTGTGTGTATGTACAGTACTTCAGAGAAGTACAAAGCAACACTTTAAAAAAATATAGGTATATAAATTAACAAATTGGTATTTAAAAGATTTAATACAAGGGGGAGTATCAATTCTCTTTACAAATTATTAAGCTTAATTTATATAATTTCAAATGTTATTCACATTATTGCTCTATACCACAACTGTATGGAACGAGTTCTTGACACACATCAAAATGTGTATAATTTTAGGCTTATAAAAAACAAAGTCTACACATAGGCCATTCAGAAATATATAGTGTGGAGATATGTACAACCAAACAGAAAAAAATACATGTATGTGTATATTTAAAAGCAACAAGCTAATTTGAACTTAAATATTCAATTTTCAATAAAACGTATGTGATTAGATTGAGAGTGAATGAGAAGACAAACAGTATTAAACGTGCCCTCCACTTCTCTGTACTATCTGCTCTGTATAACTATATACCAGTGGGTATCAAATATCAGATGACTTTTAATTCTAGAACTGTTCTTTCCAAACTATCCATAAACACATCCATTCTACTGTTACATTAAATTGGGAAACACGTTTACCTTTTCACTTTAAAAAGGACAATTCTCTATTCTGTTGGTAAGATGTGCTGAAGCAACAGACACTGACACAGCTTCCTCCCCGCCCTGTCCTCTGAACTTGGGAGACTGATGCCACTCTGGGCTGAGCCTCAACTCTAGCTACAGTCAGTGCACGCACACCATTTGTGATGTGTCTACTCTAGAGACACTTTTGAAGACAGGTATTTTCAATCTGGCTGCTAGTTCTTCAGAGGCTAAGTTGTATCTACTGACACAAAGCATCAGGAGTGGTGAGGTTCCTGGAAAACAACAGCTCAAGGCCCAAAAGACTATGTGAGAAAACTTAGTTTTCAAATAACTATTGTGGCAAATTCTAAATGGAATAGAAAAACAGTACATGAGCGTGTTATAATAATATGTTTTTCTATGCTAACGAATTGACAAATATAGATATGTGAACTTTGTTGATAAAATAACAAAGGCTGGCCATTTTTATGCTAAGTTCGAATGTATTTTTTTTTTGAGAATACAAAAAGTAATTCTTGAAAATCAGAATATATAACAGAAAAGAGCACAATAACTTAAGTATTAAACATCTGTATGAAATAACTTGCAAAGTTTGACAAATATGCATACATAGAACATGCGGTTATTTAAAAACAAGACAAGAACACCGCCCGATTCTGCAGAACCAGCATCGTTCCACCAGCAGGAGAGCACCAGGCAAGGCACCATTGGGAAGACAACACACTTGGAAAGTCTATCAACAAAGCAAATGCTAATCTGGTCGGAAAATCGGTGTCTTTGGTAAAAACTCTATGAGGATGACCTGTAAAAGGAGAAGAAAAAGGTTTTAAATGACTTAATACAGCTTCTTAAAAAAAAAAAAAGCAAGAAGGGTGGGTGTGGTGGGCGCAGGACAGGGGAAGAGGGTAAGGAAGAGTGCAGACACACTATGCTAACAAAACACAAGCTGTTCTTTTGGAACCCATGCATATTTCAAAACTTTAATTTTATCTTTTTTAATAACAGGTTATTATGTGACCCTGGCTGGCCCATAGCCTCCATGTAGACCAACTTGGTTGCTTCCCCAGGGCCAGGATTAAAGACTGTGCCAGCGAGTCCACAGTTTTTATTATTGTTAGAACAGTTATCTGATAACACAGAAACTCATCAATGAAATGATTTTTGGAGGCAGAGGCAGGCATTTCTTTGAGTTTGAGGCTCATCCGATCTGCATAACCAGTTCCAGGACAGTCAGGGGTACATGGTCTCTCCCGCCCCCCCACCAAAGAAAACCCTTTGACATATAGATAAAACATTTTTATTGTTAAAATTTTATTTGATGTG
The DNA here is from genome assembly GCF_963924665.1 of Micromys minutus. NCBI lineage: Eukaryota > Metazoa > Chordata > Mammalia > Rodentia > Muridae > Micromys > Micromys minutus. The sequence goes on from NC_137969.1 coordinate 130,817,247, forward strand.
AATAATTTCTAAAGTTGGGAGCTCATGTTTGTCACAAACTTGTTTTGACAAGGGAGGATCTGATCATGTGGTTAGTTAACCTCTTGGGCCAGGAACTTTCATTTTCTACTGGCTTGTCCCCAGGAAGGAACACTTCCATTCCTGGTCAAACACACTTTCTCTAGTTACCCTACAGGAAGGAAGCCTAAGGTATCAGCCTTGCCGATTTCCTGTATTTACTTGGAAGACACTCATTAGCACCTAGTACAACAGTTCTCCCTGAGCCTGCTGAGTGCTCAGCCCTAAGCAGGGCACCTCCATTACTCAAGCCACAACAAAACCTTGGCTAAGGTAAGGAAGAGGAAGAGTGTAAGAGCCCTGCCCTCTGGACACCATGCTCACTGTACTCTTGAACTCACAGCAGCTGTGGCGACCTGCACTAGATTTTACAGGTGGAGATTCCAGGGCATGTGTGGAAAGGGGATCATAGAGCTCCACCCCTTACTGAGGAGTTCATGGCAGTTCACACCTAGCTGCTGGGAGAGTCCTGTAGGCTCTGGTAAGCTGCTCAAGATCCAATAAATAATCCTTTACCAACACACAGGCCAGCACCCTGATTAAGCCCAGCAGGTTATTTTTAAAAACAAAGAACCACATGAACAGGAGGAGGCAGTGCTGGGAGGCAGGGTCACAGAGGAGTTGGGAGAGGAAGGCAGAGAAACTGAGGGACAAGGGTGACAAGCAAATCATATACATTTGAAATTGTCCAGTTATAAGAAAAACCTCTGTTTAACATTTTTCCCCCTTGGGGCTGGAAAGAAAGCTAAGTAGTTAAGGCTGCTCTTATAGAGGACCTGGGTTAGGTTTCCAGCACCCACACAGTAGCTCACACCTCTAGCTCCAGTCCCAGCATATCCAACACCCTGGCCTTCAATGACACCAGGCTTGAATCTGGCACACAGACATACATGCAGCCCAAACACGCCTACACATAAAATGAAAATACATCTTTTCAGAGGGTACTTCCCCCCACCCTGCTTCTGTTTCTGTGCTCCTTTTCCCTGTTTCTCATGCTCTTCAGCTATAAACAGACTGGACCAAATGAAAAGGTACTTTGTAGCCCTAAAAGTTAAGATTCAATATTTAAATGACTTGCAGGTTCACACTGAAATTAATACTTTGGTTATCAAACACATTTTCTACTGTAAGTGTTTTTAAATTTCATGCTCCAGGGATGAGCATACCATTTCACAGTATAGCGTTTTTTTTTAAAAAAGGTAAAACACTGGTTATTTTTTATTTTACGTGCATTTGTGTTTTGCCTGCATGAACACACACACACACACACACACACACACACACACACACCATGGGTATGATGCCTGGTGCCCTAAGAGATTAGAAAAGAATGTCAGATCTTCTAGGCTAAAGTTATAGACAGTTTTTGTTGACATGGAGCTACTAAGAATTGAACCTGGGTCTTCTGTAAATGTAACAAGTGCTCTTAACGGAGGAGCTAACTCTCCAGTCCACTGTGGCTATTTCTGAATCTCTCCTCTGAGGTTGCATTAGTTTAAAGAACAGTCTCCTGAAGATGATTCTATTTACAAACCCCACAAGTACTTCATACCAAGTAACAACAACAAAAATAATCATTGTTACTTTTTGTAGAATATTTCTAAGAGTCAAAATATAATCAAGCCAAAATATAATCAAGGGGGAAGTACTTTAACAAAAAAGTTGCATAAGCTATAGGCAAAAAATGCATACTTAGTAGTAAAGTTGAAATGAACTGAGTAAGGAGGCATTTTCTCCTAACTAGACTATATGGTTATAATGCTTTCAAGAGCTCTTCAAGCTCTACTTACTCCTATTTTCAAGTACTACAAATATACATATTCAAATATCTTTAAAGAAGCACTTTAAAATTAACTTTAAGCTGGGCATGATGGTGCACACCTATAATTCCAGTATTTGAGAGGCATAGGCAGGAGAATCTCTCTGAGTTCAAGTCTAGCCTGGTCTACAGAGCCAGTTCCCGGGCAGCCAGGGCTACACAGAGAGAAACTATCTCAGAAGAAAAAAATAAGAGAGAGAAAGAAAGAAAAATTTACCTTTTATATACCTTCTATGATTATGTGAAATACAATTCATTTAAAATTATATAAAAATTAAAGCTAAATTAAAATTTTTTACAAAGAATACAGTTCAGAATGTTTTAAGGAGCTACTAGTTTAATTGTAATGAAAGAATTTCATAAAGAAAGTCCAGTGCATATACTGTATGAGTGAACATTTTTCATATAGCTCCACTTGGAAATCACAGAATTTAGATTTTTCTTTTTCCAAAGAGAAAACACAAGAGAGCCAACCCCTCGTGAGGTAGGCACATACTCTACCACTGGACTATATCCAGTTTGGAATTAGCTTTTTTCCCCCTTTCCAAAGTAAATTTAGAAACATCAAAAAGTAATTAAAGCTTCACGATTAAGCTTGGTGTTTTGGCTTATAAATGCATAATAGCAAATCATTATTTCATGAAACCTTTACAAAGTCACAAATAGCTACTGCTGTCCTCTCAATAGGGAGCAGAGCTCCACTGATGATGGGATGACAGCACCTGCCAGTCAAGCTCACAGGAGCCTCTCAGCTGCCCCTCTATGGTGTAAAGAAGCAGTATGTGTCGTATTTGTAAGACCTAAGTACTCAGTTTATAAACAGACAGTTTGGAGATTGCAGAGAGAACTCATAAACTATCTCTGATGTTCAAGAAGATAAAGATTTCACTATTTGATAATGAAAAAAACAGAAAATGGTTTTATGATCATCTCCAACTATTTAAACACTTTTACTTTTAAAATCAATCTTTTTTTCTCTCTCTCTCACACACACAGAGGCATGCACGCACATGCACACAAACACACACAAGCTTAAGTTATTTTCAAAGAACAGAGAAAATTCCTCAAAAATATAACAGTGGGTCTTTCACAAAGACTGGTTTTAGTTTCAACAATTAACTCCTTTCTTCAATCTTTCTTTAATCTAATAACCTCTTCGTTTCTTAAAGTAAAACACTCAAGCTCGAGGGAGAATAAATCCGTAAGTTCTTAAAATATTCTGTTCCCAAATAAGAACAATTATTCAAATAAGTCGAAACATCAACCAATTAAAATTTTAAAGTAATTGTGTGTATATACGTGTATGTATGTGTAGGCAAAATTAGCCATCTTTTAAAGGACAAGATTGGCTGGCCAACATCTGTTTACATTTAAGGTAACTGTATGAAGCGATGTTCTAGTGACTCTTTGGAAAACCCACTACAGCCATGAGGAACACAGACTGCCAGTCTATAAAGGCGTCTCAGGCTCCAGCGGCTTGGCTGAAAGGTTCTCTTCCATACTTGGAAACTCATTAGCATTATATAAAACACCATATCTGACGTGCTGCGTAACCAAGGTTGTGGTTATTCTTTATACAGCATCTAAAATTTCACACTCCATCAACACATGTTCAGGCCATTTTATCTTGGCAATTAATTTATTATTTTTCAGAACACAGTGAAGCCTTGTTTTCAAGTCATTCATAACTTTATAAATCAGTCTTGCACATGAAACCCAGGCATCTGTGAACCGTAGAAAATCCTTGCACTAGGGAGATTAAGCTCCTGACATCTTTGCTGATTAATAATCATGGAAAGAATAAGATCAGAAACAAAATAAATGATCATTTAATAGAGAAACTCACAAAACAGCCCTTTAACTTACATATTCCATCATGTTGTTCGTTTCACATTTCCTTTTGCTCAGTCTCCAGTGCAAGCACAGCTAGACATGAGGATGGCAAAAGAAGAGAAATGAGCTCCATTTTCCTGGGCACAAGACTCGCCCATTCGTCCACCTTTCATATTTTCAGTCCAACAAAAGCATCTGTTTCCAGACTGTGCGATTCAGACCCAACAGTATGAAGCTGCTCCCCGCAGGACTCACCTTGTGGTATAACCTATTGTTTTCCCATTCTAATAACTTCTCAATCGATCTTCGTGTCTGGAAGACAAATGAGGGGAGAGTTTACTCTTGACTGGTTTTAGAAAAGCTGTTTTGCAGCTGCTTTTGTGTGAAAGGGAAGAAGTATAAACCCACGGCAAGGCAAGAGTGCTCTGCACACTCCATGGTCTACCACTAAGCAGCACCCTCATCAGAAACAATAGTTTGTAAATGAACATGAATTTTTAAAAAATATTTATCATTTTAAAGTATTCTGTACGTACTAGTTTCTGATTTAAAACTACTAGCCTTAAAAGCAAAAGCCATTTGCTAAATTTAAACTTAAACCCCCAGTTCTTTAGGAAACGTTTTGCAGCATTTAAATAGTAATGAACATTCCTTAAATCTCTATTTTAAAACAATAATCATTTAAATATTAGCTAACAAAAAGCAAATGGCCTTTAGGGTAAGTCTAAAAACACTAATAATTGAAGATTAAGAAAGGAGGAAAAGAGCTACAAAACCAAACTAATTTTAAGACTATACAAGAAAGCCAGTATGCTGGTTAGTGCTGTTTTTAAACAGCCAGATTTTTATTTAAAGCAACATGAAAGTAGTATCAGAGTAAACTCCAATTCTGAATCCAACGGTACTGTTGCAGGAACAGCTGAGCAACTGCTTTCCCTAGGCTGCTGCAATGCAGACTGCACAGCATAATGCTTCCTGCTCCGCAGTGTGAATAAGGAGGTGGTATGTAGAGCCAGGTGACAGGGTGAGGCTAACACTCTGCAGGTGTGGAAATGACAGCCCCGCCACCTGATTAACTCCAACACAGTGCAGCTGTGGCTTGAAGGAAGCGACATCCACTGATTTTAAATGCAAATAAGTAAATAGTAGTATGTTATATATTTGTGTATTATAAATAAGTAGGTAGGTAAGTACTGATAACCACATAAAAACTTGCATGCCAACCAAGAATGAGTGAGGTGAAAATCTGGTAGAACAAGCTGGTTTTGAAGACTGTTACATAAAAACATTAGGATTTATTTAACTCTCTCCCGAGTCCAGTCCCAGCATTACATACGCTCCAGCATGCTGAACAGCTACAGACACTGAAGTCACATAGATGCCAATTATAACTCATAGCTACCAACAAATTACCACGAGTGCTTATATTTTCCAATTTTATGTCACAAAAATAAGAAAATCAACTACTTTCTGACAATAATATGTCAATGACTAATTTATTACCGTTTTTTGAACAGTCTTTTTGGCAAGAATTTTGAAGAAAAAGTGCCCTTGTTAGCAATGATCAGCAGCCCTCACTTGTCTCTTTGTAAGATAGCCTTTTAGAGGCAGCTCTCCTTTTAAATGAAAATAGGGCAGCAGTTATGGTCACACTTTTTGTTAATTTAGTTGCCAGTCAGCCCCAAATCAAAAGAAAATAAGGCTGCAGAGTGTAATTAACATTCAGTTCAGTCGTTTTGTCCCTTGTCTAGCCCCCAAGCTTTGTTAAAATTGCCATCTGAATGCTGAAGGCTGTAGGGAAATCGATTTGATTCTAATCGCACCATGAAAAGAACATGATCTAACTGCTTTCAGCCCTCCGTAAATCTGTACTAGGTCTTTAGCACAATGCAACTTCCAATTTAAAAAGCACTGAATGTCTCGTCAATGACTTTGTGAAGAAAAAAGAACAAGGAGCAGACATAAAAATTCCAATAGTTGTTTAAGCATTAAAGTTCATTTGCATCACAGCGAACCTGAAAAGGGCTGACCTCTCAAACCGCCTCTCAGGTCTATGAAGTTGTAGCCTTGACAAGCTCACATTGACAGAGCTCATTGACTCTGAAAGGCTACTCTATCAATGGTGAAAAATGGCAATAGGTTCTCCTATGAGCAGGCATCTGCCTGCCCACCCGCTGCTAAACCAATGGTAAAACCATTTCAAAACCTGAATCCACCTTGTAATCTTCCTTTCTAGGATCTTTTAATAATAGATTAAGATTACTATACAATTTGAGGTTTTACTTTTACTGATGGTTTAAAAGGGGATGGGGAACGTTAAAGAAATAGTGTAGGAAGAAGTAGCTTTTGAAGTCTGTTGTTTAATATTAAAATTATATAAAAATAGTTCCTAAAAACTTAACTACATTCTGCAAATATTTATTACTCAGAGTGGGTTTTTTTTTTTAGCCATACCATCAAGTTATCAGAAATTTAAGTGATGCTATTCAGTGTCTCATTATCATACATACACATACATGTACACATACACATGGCATTTACCAATTTGAAAATATTAACTTTTACTTATATTAACTGCTTTACCATATTTGTGTAAAAGATAATTACAAAGTATGAATCTGAAATTCTAAAATATTTATGTAGGAACTTTGAATTTACTCTTTGCCTCTAATTAGGAGTTTAATGATAGGGTTCAGTATAACAGTTGTATCCAACAATATTACCAATTCTAAAGCAAACAACATTAGCTATGTTGTATCTGTATAATCATCTGGGTGTTCAGTGTTTCTGCACTGTTGGAGTCTGAAGCAGAGCTGTGAACTGGCACTTCTGTAAGGCTTCTGCTTGACAGGTGACAAGGCCACTGCACGAGCAGCTCAATCCATTGCTGCACTTGACATGTCGGAGACTTACAGAGAAGAGCAGGTGAGAACACACAAAGCCAGAAAGGACCCTTGATCTGAACAACGTTTCTAGCACAGTAAGGTGACAAGTAGAGTGATTCTAGTAATGATTTCTTAAAAAGTAAAAAAAGAAACTGCCACATATTATTTGTTAGTAACAACAAAAGATCAAATTAAATGGAAGGAAAAAGGTTTAACCACAGAGAATGTTTCATACTATGCAATTATTTTTAGTTCACAAAATCAAAATATATTTTCAAGATGAAATATAATACCAATTTGGCAGATGGTGGGGAAAATACAACGTTTCAGTATTATAAAAGCTATTTCAAAGCTTTTAAACTTCAGTGAAAAGAAAGCACATTTTAATTACAGTCATCTAGAAATAAAAGTTAAGAGTTTATGTCCACAGGGTTGTCAGATAGTTATTCTAATGAAATATAAAATCCAACAAAGCCAAACCTGCTATCTATTAACTAGACCAGCAAGCAAATCTACTCATATAAATACTTGTCACTTAGTTTTAAGTGATTATACTGCTTTGCAAATTCAAGATATTTTAAGTTAATATGAATCAGAAAAAATATACAAATCAAACATGAAACACAAATGAAACATTATCCTTTTAAGCCACCTTTTAAAAATAAGTCATATTAGCTTTCTTAAAAGAATGTAGTGCTTTAGAAAAACAGCAGATTGATAGTCATGGGAACTAAAAGCCTTGTGTTCAGCTGAGAGAGCAGGAGAAAGGCAGTGCAGGCAGGCTTCAGTACAGTCCTACAGTGGCCTTAGTCCTTTTCAGTACTCACCCCTGGAGTGGAAAGACAGGTTAGTAGTTCTTTACCAGGAATCCCCCAAGTCCTTTTTGGCCTAGGCTACCAACAAGAAACCCACTTTTATCACATCAAGTCTTGAGTTAAAAGGAGCAAGACCACCAGCGTACACCATATAAGCAAAGCAAGTCTTTGTGAGATGCTACCATGCAGTGGGCCTGGCTGAGAATGCCAGCTCCAAGCATCTAGACCCCACCAACCTTCCTCACCAGAGCTATTCTGAATAACAATTGTAAACAATAATATTAACATATTTTTTTATTTCAACATCTTTACAGTTATATTTTTCTCACTGTTAGCTAGTTCTAATATAGTTGCTTGGCTATACAAGAGTAACTAAAATTCAAAAAATATTTCAATTACTGAAAAGGCAGTGTACACTTAAGCTAAGAGTTTGGCTTTATTTTTCTGTCTTATTTATTTATTTGTTGCCTTTGGTACAAATTTTTGCTAGAACTGTGGAAAAGAGTCAGAACATAAAAATTACAAAGAAAGCTAAAAGATTAAAATTCATAAAATGTCTAAGAAAATGATTAATCAACAATAGTAAATTTGGCATACAGTTTAACCTCTAAAGAAGAATTGTGAAGTAATTTAAAGTAAGCCTAAAACAGTAAAACATAAACCACAAAAAAAAACGTAACTACTAAAATAGAAAACTAAGGTTTCCTCAAAATTAAGTTTTGGTTTACTATAAGGCCTTACACTTTATCTTCCTCAGGAATAAAGGATCACTGCCATCCACAAGTTCACATTCTGCACCACCAAGCGTAAAGAAGTTCTCCAGGACAAGGAACAGTTAGACGTACTCACAATCAGTTGTTGGGGAAAAATGGTTTTTCAATTTTCTATAACCATTTACAAAAAAGTTCAGCAACTTAAATCTGCAATAACTAGATTTGTTCATTGTATTAAACAATGTCAAGGCAAATTTCAAATGTTCAAGTTCTAAATAAAAACACCTTGAAGTTCAAACTGCTAAGGTTGTGTAATTCATCTCAAGATGTAACTAGAATAACGCCTCTAGAGCCTTCGTGGTTGTGTCTCAAGTAAGGATCTGAGATGGAAACTGTAGAAATAAGTGAGACGACAATGGTTTAGGGTGAATTATTTCAACTTAAAGAGACAATTAAGAGATTCACTTCCGTTTGTTCTGGATTAATTTTAAATCCCACATTCTAGTAATGAGCTGAAAATCAAAAAGTGTATCTCAGTATAATTACACATACAAAACCTGGAATTGCTAAGATCAACAAAAGTATTAACTGATTCCTCAAAGGAAATTTCTTTCTTACATGGAAAACTCTAAAACTGCACATGCACACTGACTTTCAAATGCTGTAGCCACAGTAAGTAGGGCGGCCTGGACCGGCATTCAGATGGGAAAACCTCGACTACTGGGGACATCTGCCCAGCAGGAACCCTCAAGATGACTTTAAAGGAGCTCAGTAATGCACAGCTGCATGACACTTCATCACGTTAGCAAGTGAATCTTAACTTTTTAAAGGTTATACTGGTACTCTATCAATATTAAAAGTTTTGAACTTTTTCCAGAAAAGGACACATGAACACATACATAAAATGCTGCACAAAATTTTAAGGAAATTGATATTTGAGAATAATATTTGAAAAAATACCTTGGTAAGATTTTTTTAAACTAAAATTTAATTTCAAGTAACAGAAGAAAATTAGAAAAACTTCATTAAGTCAAATAACTTTGATTAAGACAAAAATGCCACTAAGGAGTTCTAGGTTTGGTTTTGTCTTAGAGCTGACAGTTGAGGACAGACTGCAATACACAACGGAGGAACAAGAATGAGCACAACAGGCACTCGTAGCTCGTCACTCAGCCCGACACTAGGTACTTCCTCCCAACAAGACTATTAGGCAGCCCGAATTACTTTCATTTTACATACAAAAATGGAACCTTCTAGGACAAGAAACTTAAAGCTACAGTAGAAAACAGTGGGGCTGTGATCTGAAACCAAGGTTATATTCTGAGCTAGCAGCCTCATGTCCTTTCCACCACAGGACAAAACTATGAATATGTATAGAATATGTTTCTGAAGCTGTCCTAACAGAAGTGTAAACTATTACATGCAAATTACCTAAGCTACTAACCAGGTTATCTGCTTTAAATAACCAACTCAAACTAAATGTATGATTAATATAGTCAAGAAAGCAGAAGAGAAAAATAAATAAAAACAGAACTTCAGAAGAGAATAGAAATGTACAAAAACAGGACATCCTAGGACTGTGAAACACACTATTTGATAGTAAACATGCACTGGTTATCAGCCAACCCAACACAAGAGAAAACACATCTTTCTACAAGCTACCACATCAACACTAGCATGCTGAAACACAAGACAAAACTGCAGATGTTGAGTTTTAAACATCCAGTAGTGTTACTGGGACCTTACAGATGCTTTTGAACCTGAGGGCTGGGTAAACGGTTCAGTTAGTAAAGTGCTATAAGGTTCCAATAAGTTTTATGCATTTGCATTATTTTTATTTAATTAAAAACAGATGAGAACACTTTTCTGGAGTTACAAATTTATGACTTCAAATAAAATCTCAAGTAAGATTTTAAAAGAACTATTTTCCTTGTATTTTATGCTGAGCAGATAATAACAAAGGAGCAGAAATTCCCCAGCTCCACACCTAGAATTAGATACAGGGCGCTCACTTCCTTCAGGCTGGTCTCGGGTTTCTTTGGCACTGTGTTAACTCCTTCCGGCACTCTGCTCTCTCTCTGAGATAATCTCATTATTTTTAATTGTGTGTGGATGCATTTATCTGTATCTGTGTACACGAGTGCAGGTGCCTGGAAGAAACCAGGTCATTGGATCCCCTAGAACTAGACTTACAGAGGCCACTAACTGGTGATGGGAACTGAACTGAAGTCCTTTTGGAAGAGTACAAGTGCTTTTAATGGCTGAGCCATCTCTTCAGCCTACACTCACCTCAGCATGAGTAAATCCCCAAGGTTTGTTTTGTTTTTTAAGATTTTATATGTTTTTTAAAAGGCAGAATGGGGGGAGGGGTTTCACTAGAAACCATGTGTGCTTACCACTGGTAAGAACCTGTGCTGGTTTGAATGAGAATGGCCATCAGAGGCTCGTATGTTTGAAAGCCTAGTGACCAGGGAGTGAGTGGCCTTGTTTGACAAGCATAGCACTGGGAGTAGATTGTCGGAGAAAGTGTGTCAGGCCCAGTCAGTCTCAGCCAGCCGTCCTCACCATGCCTCCCACGACACACACTCCAGATCAGAAGCAGCTCTCTGCTACTTCTCCAGCACCTCACCTGCTGGCTACCAGGCTGTATGATGGCAATGGACTAAGTCTCTGAAACCTGCTAGCCCCTTAAATAAATGCTTTCTTTTACAAGAGTTGACTTAGTCATGGTGTCTCTTCACAGAAATGAAACAGTAACTAAGACAGAACCCAACGGTTCCTAAACCAAGTCTTATAAAGTAAAACAAAGCCAGGTATAATGGTAATCCCAGCATTTAGGAAGTAAAGACACAAAGATGGAAATTTAAGAACAATCTGTATTATCTGAACTACACAAGGCTATTTATCTATTTAAAACAAACTAGTGGTAGCTTACTGTCCTGAAAAACTAAGAACAAGCAAAAGCCATGACAGTTGTCTGTACACTATTAGATCATCGTCTACCACTGAGAAGCCATGGCAGGGACACAGAGTGGGAGGAAGCCATGGAGGGGTGCAACTTACTCCCCAGGGCTTGCTCAGCCTTTCTTATACCATCAAGACCACAGCCCCCTGTGACCTGGACCTCCCATATCAATCATCAATAAAGAAAATGCCCTTACAGACTTGCCAACAGGAAAATCTGATTATAGAGATATTTTCAGTTGAGTCCCACTTCCCAAATGACTCTGGCTTGTGTCAAGTTCACATAAAACCAACCAACATAATAGCAAAAACTTTGTCTCAAAAAGAAAAAAAAAATCTGTAGGTGGATATCGCCTCAAAGACAGAAACACAAACTAGGAAAATAAAGGGGGGCAGTGGAGGGGGCTACAGGTATGCTTTTGTCTTCCTGTTTTAACAGCATACTGGCATACAGAACTGTGCCTAATTTTGTCCTCTGTTATTCAAAAATTATCTTTTCCAGCACACCTACTCTTTCTGGACTCCACCACTGTCAAACCTCCAAGTATTTGGTTGTGGATATTCTTGGAGACTATGCACAAAGTACCCAGTATTGAGTTTTGAACATTGACCAGTGATACAAGAGGAAGAGAGAGAACACATGGAGTTGGGTGAGTAGAGAGATGGGGGGGGGGTAGAAAATTGAGGGCAGGTAAAGACATGATCAAAATACACTGTATAAAATTTTTAAATAAGAAATCTTTAAAAAAATATTTTTTTAATTATGGGAGAGGTGGCACATGAATGTGTGCATGCTGAGTGCAGGTGCTAGTGAAGGCCACAAAGGGGCCACCAGATCCCCTGGAGCTGGAGTTTCAGGTGTCTGTGAGCTGCCTGACATAGGTGCTGGGAACCACATTCAGGTCCTCTGCTCTTAACGACCGATCCATCTCTCCAGCTCCTAAAACTGCTCTTCTTCAATGGAAAATGGCCCTATGCTATTCTCTTCCACAGTTGGGCTTTAATATATCATTTCTGTCTTTACACTGACGACTTCAGTTCTAGACTGGACTATTATCCAAGTATCAATAAGGATCAATGCTTCACAGGATCAGGAGCATTGACACTACTGCAGGAGAGACTTCTCTTTACAGGACATGATACATAGACATGCACACAGGCAAAATTGTACTCACATAAAGTCTCATAAAAGTCAGCAGTTATAGCTGTTAACAAGCTGAACTTAAAATTTACATGAAAAAAAACCTAATCATCAAAAAAAAATCTTAAAAAAGAAAAAAATGTTCAGAGCTAGAAATGTAGCTCAGCTGATCCAGCCCTGCCTCAGTTGCACGCACACAGCAGAGTTGGTTCCCAGCCTCATAAACACAAGCCTGCAATCTGTGCTTGGGAAGTGGAGGCAAGATCAGAGAGTTTTGGTTGTTTTCTGCCACACAGTAAGCTCAAGACTAGTCTGGGCCACATGAGACCCCAACTCAAGGGGGTGGCATGTGACACATAAAATTGCAAGACTCACACCACTGAAGATTTGCTGAAGTACATAACATACAGTAAATAATACAGTGTGTTGTAAGGTTAAGATATACACCAATGGAACTTAATGAAATCCAGAAAGGGAGTCATACAAATATGACTTATAAAGTCTAGAGAACCATATGTCAAAACATGAACTTTGACCTCTTCTCCTTGTCATACTTATATACAAAATATGGGAGACATAAAAAAAAATCTTCACAGCTTTGGTTTAGGCAAAACAGTAGACATGATAGTAAAGGCATTTTTTTTTCCCCTTTTGGAGACCAAGTTTCACTGTGAAGCCCTGGCTGGCCTAGAACTCACTCTATAGACCAGTCTGGCCTTGAACTCACAGAGATGCAAGCCTCTGTCTCCTACAAGCTTGGATTTGTGAGCCTGGCATAAAAGCAGTTTTTTAAGTGATAAACTAGACTTCACCAAAATCAAAACTTCAACTCTGCCAAAGACATTAAGAAAATAATAAAGACAGGCTATATACTAGAATAATAATCCTGACACATATCTAACAAGGTACCTACATTAGCATTACAATAATAGTCTCAAGCCTGGCGCAGTGTGGTGCATGCTTTATACTCCCAACACTCCAAAGGGTGAGAGGCAGGATAATATTAAGTTCAAGCCTCAGTACACTGTCCAAATTCAACCAACAAACAAATAAACAAATAAGAAAACAACCATTTAAAAAAGTCAGAGATTCAAAGTTGAAGAGATGGCTCGCAGGTTAAGAGCACTTACTGTTTTTACAGAGGACTGGGGTTCTATTCCCAGTACCCACATGAGGCTCACAACCACCGGTAACTTTGGCTCCAAAGATCTGACACCCTCTTCTTGCCTCCACAGGCTCATGCATGCATGTAGTACACAAAATTCACACAGACACACAAATAATAAAAGAACCTTTTAAAATACTTTTTTCTATTCTTTGCCATGCTTCCTCTTCAGTGCTGGGGTTCAAAGACAGGTCATTCCAATGCTAAGTAAGCACTCTATCACTTAAAAAAAAAAAAAAAACTCATACCAACAAATAACCAGTTTTAAACAGGCAAGATGTTCTTTCCTCCATCTTGGAGCCATGAGGTCTGCTGAAATAGGACCTGTAAAGGCAGTATGTCTAGAAGTCTTTGAGGCCATTTATTTGTTAGCTGTAGGTATGGGGTCTACAAAACCAAAGGGACCACACAGCTATTTATGTCCAAGGTGAAATCAAATTCTTCTTAAGTAAGAGATATAATTTGTTCAAATCAAGCAATAGCATAATCCTCCTGGTGACAAACTGAGCAAAACCAGTGTAATTTGGGATTATCAGAGCCCAACAGTGGCACAGCTTGTGTCAAATTCCAAAGCAACCTTCCTGTTTTCTAAGTCCACTGGAGGAGAACCTGTGATCTTACATCCCTCACTGACTTAAACTAATGACAAGTAGACAAATAAAAGTTGGCTTGTGCTCCTAAAATAAATGAATGAATGAGAAGGTAAGTGTCATGGTATCGCCCTTAATCTCATGTGCTGGCATGGGAGATGAAGCAAAAGCAGGTAAATCTTTCTGAGTCTGAGGCCAGCCAGAGTTGCACTGTGAGAGGCCCTGTTAAAAACAGGGGAAAGAGGGCATTTGTTTCAACTCTTTCATCCTTTACCTTGTTTTTTGTGGTGCTACAGGCTGAAAACCTTGCACATAGTAGGAAGGCACTCTAGCACTGAGAAACCTTTCACAGCCCTCAAATACTAAAAAGGAAAATGTGTAAGTGGCAAATAAACACAGTATCATAACTTACAAGGGCAAGGCAAAAACAACCAGAAATACCATGACATATGCATCAGAACTGCCATTTCTTAACATTACCAAGCCCTGGCAGAACACTGAGCAACTACAACTCCACAAAATACTTGTATGAACGCAAAATTACTTACCACTTTGGAAAAGAGGTTTTTGGTTTTTGTTTTTACAAGTTTCTCTTAAAATAAAGCACACAATTACTACGTGACCCAGTAATCCCACTTATATATTCACTTGAAAATAAAGCAAGCTTTATGAAGAATCACCAAAACCACACACATTCCAATGTCTTCCAACTGGCAATGAATAAACAAACTGGAGAAGATATAGTAAAAACTGCTCACAATGGGGGCTGGAGAGATAGCTCAGTGGTTGAGAGCACCGACTGCTCTTGCAGAGGTCCTGAGTTCAATTCCCAGCAACCACATGGTGGCTCACAACCATCTGTGATGAGATCTGATTTCCCTTTCTGGTGTATCTGAAGACAGCTACAGTGTACTCACAAACATAAAACCAATCAATTAATCAGTCAGTATCAAGATGCATTTTTATTCATGTCCATTTTTATCGTATTAAGGCATTCGTTATTCAGAGGCCTTGAAGTGGTAGAGATGTAGTTCAGCAGTAAGACACATGCCCAAGATTGAAAAGTTCATTGTTTGATCCCCAGCATGACACACACACCTATGCACACCTACACACACATACTTCCCCACTTACACACACACACCTACAAACCTGCACAGACACCTGTACACCTACTTGGCATTAGTATTTTAAAAGTGGGTTAAAGTGCTACGTGATCTTTAGCTTGTGAACCCCTCTTGTCTCTGTATTTGTGACCCAGAATCCTTTTACATGGCTGTGATTGTCTCTGGCTCCAATATAAGTCAGGACCAAAAAATATACTTTATTATGCAACTTAAAGCTCATCATCTTCCTCACAGTAATCACTAATTTAGGTAATTAAACTGCTTTGCCTTTAATTTGATGTCAGGTGGTGATGCACACCTTTCATCCCGTCACTCAGGAGGCAGCAGCAGCTAGATCTGAGGCCAGCCTGGCCTACATAGAGAGGGTCAGCTAGGGCTATACTGTGAGACTTTGTCTCAAACACAGCAACATCAACAAACCCAAAAAACAAAAACCTACCTCCAACTTGGTTCCCCTCTACTGTAGATCTTGTTCCAGGGTTTGTCTACAATCTGTTATTATCAGTTATTATTTTATGCCTTCTAGATTGCCTTTCTTTTAATATTACCTTAGTTTTTGAGAATTACTCTTTATAATTTAATAAAAGTAAACTTTCAATGTAGTACTCTACAATTTTTATGAATGCAATGTTTCAAAGCTACTCATAATCAAGGTACATAGCATTTTTTTTTCCCAAAAAGCCTTCCTTGAACTGATGGTCACAGATCTGTCTGTACAGTTTTGTCTTTTCTAGGGTATTGGTATCCGTAAAATTACCTAGATTATGTACCCTTTCCATCCTGAATTCTTTGTTGTAGCTCAGCACATTTGAAATGTATTTATTTTGCTTTATATATTGGTGGTTTATTTCTTTTTCATTTTGAGCAGTGTTTATTGATTTTTTTAAAGATGTACACTGTTGCTGTTTTCAGACACACCAGAAGGGGAAATCAGATCTCATTACAGATGGTCGTGAGCCACCACGTGATTGCTGGGAATTGAACTCAGAACCTCCGGAAGAGCAGTCAGTGGCCTTAAAGGCTGAGCCATCTCTCCTGCCCTGCATCTTGATTTTTAACCTCTAGTTGAATGTATCTTCTTCAGCTATCAATGTGAACATTAACTGTAGTGACCAAACAGAAATGGTGCTCTGATCATTTGTAGAAATCAGAGATTCTTTCCATCAGACCAGATCACCATGGATCTGCTATCGTATTTCATATGTTAATGAAGAAAAATTTGCTAAATTTGTTTTAATGCATTTTAGAGATTTTTTGGTAGTTTTGTGGCACTTTGTTTTGTTTTTAGAACAAAGTCTATTTTTATCTGGCAGGAAAGTACACAATTAGAGTAAACACAGAGTAAGCCAAAATGGAGGGACAAGTCCCTTAACGCTAGACCTATAGTTTTGGTCTACCATTGGTCTTTCTCTTGCCTACGCTGTAGGGTCATAACTTTGCTGGAATAAGTAGATGCTTCATAGACATCATCCTTTCCCACAATTCATTCTGTTACAATAGATGCATTAGATTTAAGACTTCATATAAAAGTTTAACTACTACAAAGTTGAATTTGCTAGGAAAGGAGCAATAGTCCTTACTATGCTCTTCAAGAAGGGCTCCACACAAGCCATACAGAACCTGCTGAGACCAGCTGTTTTTCACAGAGCCCTGTTCTTCCTCTATTTTGGTTACTTTGGCTGTCTCATATCCCACCTGTAGGCACTCCTATGTATATTTTCCTAGCACTAGTTTTAACCCTATCATTTCCCCTCCAAAACCATGAGATTTGACTGATGACCTACTTATGCTGTAAGGGGGTTGTGTCACTTGGTTGGGTTTTCCCTGAGTCTTGTAAGTGGGATATCCAGTGTACTGCAGCTCGTCTTCTTTTACAGAGTCCTTCTTTCCGAGCCCTCAGTGAGTCATTCACAGTTTGCACATTACCAGCATGCTGTTGCTGCAATCACTCAACAGCATTTTCATGTCTTCACAGTTTCCA
The DNA here is from genome assembly GCF_963924665.1 of Micromys minutus. NCBI lineage: Eukaryota > Metazoa > Chordata > Mammalia > Rodentia > Muridae > Micromys > Micromys minutus. Next base: position 130,834,337 of record NC_137969.1, read on the forward strand.
GTTTCTTATTTTACTTGATATATAAATGTTAAATGTTAAAATATTATTTAATATAACATTTAGAAGATATTAAATGTCACACTAAAATAGTATTCATAGGCTACAGTATTATTGGCCCATGACATGAAGGGCTGGAAACCCCTGAGACCCTGTCCCCAGCCTACAAAGGTGCTCTAGTGCTCTCCGTACACTCATGGCATGGCAGAAAAGTTTATACTAAGGCAGGGAAGTGTGCAGAGAACTATAAGGTGTTCGCTTTCGTTTTTCAAATGTAACATCCACATATTAAAGTATCTTGTATTGCTCATTTAAAAAGTAAAAGGAAAGAAGGGGGAAAGAGGGAGTGAGAAATAGAAAAGACAAGATTAGATCATCTAAAATCAAGGCCAGATCCAAAGGCAAAGGCACCACAGTAACCACATGAGCTGGACAGCCACTCAGACAACAACAGTGCCTGGACTGAGGAAGGCAGGCTTTGGTGGTTTTTGTGTGTGTGTGGCTGAGAGACAATTCGGCAAGAATTATGAGGGTAAGAAAGTAGAGCCAGCAAAAAACTTGAGCCATACAAGCTCAATGACCTGAGACCAACCCTGAAACCCACTTAAAGGTTTCAGAGAACTGACTCCACAATGTTGTCCTCTGGCCTTTACACACTTGCTGTCGGACCTGCACCTCCCCCATTCAACACATAAATAAGAAAAAAAATTCTATGAGAAATGTAAATATTTCAAATATTATAAAAAACAAAACACAATTTTACCATAAAATCATTGGTTCCTTTCTAGCAATAAATCAGCTCAAACAGTAGAATATATCTCTGACTTTATAATAGAAATCAAGTAACAAATTAAATGTGTTTTCCTTCATTTCCTTGCCATTATTTAGCACAAAAAAAAAAAAAAAAAATCAAATGTTTCCAGAGAAAAACATTCAAGCCAACTTAGCTGGCCTTAACGTACTATGTAGCAGATTCACAATCCTCCTGTCTCATCCTAAGTGCTAAGATTTCATACATGAGTTACCACACATGGCTGAATATTACATCAATTTCACACATGTATAATATGTTAAGATAACAAAAACAATGTGTTGGGCATGATGGTACATGCCTGGAGTGTTGGGAAGGCAGAGGCAGGCAGATCTCTTAGTGCAAGGCTAACCTGATATACAGTGAGTTTCAGGCCAGTCAAGTCCAAGGAGTAAGACAATGTCTTCAAAACAAAAACAAAAACAAAAAAATCAACTTTTGATTTGCATTATTTTGACATATCTATAACTGACATCTTGGAACTTTTTCATTATAAGCAGTGAAAATAAGGTCTTCAGATGATTTTTTCTAATCACAAGTCAGTATATATTCATTATAGAGTAACTGTAAATAAAGTACAGAAATAAAATAACCTGTATTATTTTACTGTAAGCATCTATCCCCTCCAAATGGTACTCTCACAGAATTAGTAATACAAGTCACTGCTTACTGACAGCTTCTGCTATGGCTGGATTTGAACATCCCTCCAAAAGCTCCTATGCTAGGGAATGTCAGGGGGTGGGAGCACTGGCTGCTCTTGCAGAGAACCAGGCTTCAAGTCCTAGCACCCACATGGTAGCTTACTAGCATCTGTAAGTACTTCCAGGGAGTCTGATGCCCTCTTCTTATCTTCTAACAGCAGAGTCTCATGTAATGAACATGAGTGCACATGGAACACTGATTACATGATGTGACATTTAAAGTGAAAGGAGAGCCGCGAGACAGCTTAGCTGACAGAACACGTGCTGGGAGGCCGCAGCCTAGGGAGACTATAGGCTAGGGAGGCTGTAGGCTGGAAGGTGATTTGGATCACAAGGAATACAACCTACTCAACAGACTAAATCACTCATAGATTCCTAATATGAAGATGTTTTGGAAAGTGGTTCAAATGTCTAGAGATAGGACCTAGTGGAGTGGGTAGGAAGGACTCTGTTTTCAGAAGCTATATTTTGTTCTAATCTCCTTCTCTCCTCTCTATCGCCTGGTGACCGAGGCATGCAGCTCTGCTCAGCCATCATGATGCTTTTGTTTGGACAGGCAGAAAGGTATGGAGCAAACAGTTCGTTGACTAAAATCTCTAAAGCCATGACCCACAGCACACAGTTCCTCCTCTACACGGTTTCACTTGTACCTAACACAGCAATGATGCTGACACAATTCCTCACAACCTGTTCATCCAGAAGCTTTATGAATACTATTTTATTCATCCTTACAACAATTCTACTCAAACCATAGGTGAATCTTATCATTTTATAGCTATATCAATCAGATTTAAAGAGCTTAAGAAGTTTGTCCGTGGACAAAGAAACAAGTGGTACCGTTCTAGTCCATAACTAATGTATACAGACATAGTACTGCACTCTTTGACTATAATTTCCTAATGCATAAAAATTATGAAGTGTTACATAGCTGTTTTATAATATCTGAAAATATTATTTACTCAATTAATCTTGCTTTACCATATCAGATTATTTCTATATAATATTCAGAACAGTGTGGCTCCTTCAAGAGGGAAAAAAGTAAAAATAAGACTTGTTTCACACTTCTAAATGTAAATGAAGATATAATTCAACTTACTCTTTTACTGAGGCAAATAACTGGCCACATACTGCACCCTAACGTGCAGCAGCAGCACAGGCAGCCACAAAGCAACCACCGCACATTAACAGGAAGATTTTTCCTAAGACAGCTGTTAACTCTGTTGATGCTGGCTTTAAATTCTTCAGGTGCTACCTAAAGGAAGAAACAAACACTGAGATGTGAGTGACAATAAATGCATCTCAGCACACATTTTTCTCATTTCTAGGAGAAACTAATTTTAGATATATAAATGGTAGATTAATAAGAGACACTCACTTTTCCAGTTAATGAAGAAGGAAATTCTGATTCAAATTTGTTGCTCAGTCCAAATCTGTTTTCAAAAAGGGAAAAAAATGTTATTATGTCACTGTGCCAACAGCTCAGAAGCCTAAACGATCTCACTTAAAGGTGGAGTGAACAGAATATGGATTCCTGCAGAGTGTTTGTGACAGAACCAATGTCTAAGATACAAGCTAATCATAATGAACAACTTACAAAATGTAGCATGTAAACTCTTCCATAGAACCAAAGCTTGTGTAGAATAAGGAAGTACAGTGTTAAATGAGCAGCAGAATGTAAGTAAAAAGATGGTTTAGTGCATGAGGTGCCATAGTATCAAAGCACAAGATTTTAATTAGACAGCAAATGTTCTAGCTTTCACTGTTTTGAATTCATACTGCATTTTGTCTTTTAAATACCAAATTACCAGTATCCACTTGCTTCAATTTATTTCACTCTTAACCAAAAATATTTGTTCAATGTTTATTTCCCTTCCTTCTGAGTTGTAGTGCTCTTTTTAAGAATTGAAATTTAAAATATAAACTTTTTACAATGATATTAATTACAACATATGTGATAATATATTACAGCACATACACTAGACAAGAAAGCCCATTAGCCCATTACCTGAACAACTAACTAATCTACTCTGGACAGTGAGCCCACACTTGGCACAGGACTAACTAGCCACACAGAAGGTGGCAGGACCCAACAAGGCTGCTCAACTCAGACACAGGTTGGCTTTTTTTTTTCTCTTGACATATATAAATACAATGTATTAATAAATAGATGGTATTATGGGTAAGTGCTAAAATATTTTTAAAAAAAGGGTTCAAGTCAAGATACAGTAAAATTGTGAATCCTTGAAGTCAAAAATGAACAGCAGACAGTAGGAAGCAGAAATGTCAAGTGGAGGAGGTAGTGAGCAGTTCCCACTGCAGACGCTGGGAGGACTAGGTAGGCAGATCACCATGAGAAGCACTGGACCAGGGAGCAGAGCAAACATCAGGCCTGCTGAAGTACAGGTGGATGATGGTAGCTCCTGTCTCTAAAGCCTGAGGACTTTTGCTCTCTATAATCTAATAGAGTCCTACTATTCACATATGTAAGTTCCCATGATGATAATGGTGAATGCTCCCAATACAACCCTTAATGAAAAATAAAAAATGCTAAAATACTATTGCCTAAATTTTAATGTAATTATTTACATATAAAAATAGAATCAAATCCATCCTAAAGATTAAAGACTATAGATGACATTTTTTATTTTCATGTTTTTAATGACTTCTCTAATAAAATCTATTAGTATTTAAGACTAAATTTAAAGACTAAGGATAGAATTGTGGTGATTAGCCTGAGCCTGCATTTGGATCCCCAGAATACACATCAAAAAGCCAGGCATAGTACCCACAAACCCAGCAATGAGGGAAAGAGACAGGAGGAAGTGTATGAGCTTCAGAGTCTGTGAGTTTACATCTCAAAAAATAAAGGTAGAGTGACAGCAATACAGGAAAAGACAACCCACGTCTACTACACACACACACACACACACACACACACACACACACCATTGAAAAGAACATATAACACATAAGCATGTACACATACACCTAAATGCATACTTGTACACATTTTAAAAGTACCTATAATACACACAAACACATACATGCACATCAAAAATTACAAAAAAACTAGGAACAATTACACACAAAAAAGCCCTTTTGTAGCTTAGTGATCTTAAGTTTCATTTTCTACTTCAGCAACTTCCCAATTTGTAGGTAGTTTTTATGCCTTTCTTTATACTTATAAAAAGAATTAAAATATGAAGAAAATGAGCTTTGTTCTTAAGACAATAAGATGTACGTACAAGAGACATGCCAGTATTTAGAGAAACTCTACTAGCTTTACAGTATAGACGGCAGCTCTGTCAGTAACACTCATCCCGATGCCTAGCATACATCAAGCCCTGGGTTCAATCCCCAGCACTACAGAAAGTAGGTGTGGTGGCACACATCCATGATGCCAAAACTCAGAAGTGGCAGCAGGAAGATTAGGAATTCAAGGTCAGCCCAAGCTACCTGAGAACCTGTTTTAAACAACAACAAAACACCAACCAAAAACAAACAGAGGGTTTGGTTGGGGTTTATATGTATTTGTCTGTGTCTCTGCATGTGCACACACGGAGGCCAAAACAGGTCAGCCATCCTCCTTTACCATTTCTAGTCTGCAGACACGGGTTTTTTCTTCCTGAACTTGGGGTTGGCCATCTCTACTAGTCTGGTACAATAAGGTTCCCACATTGTCCAGTCTCTGCTCCCCTTACAGCCTGAGTCACAAGCATGTTCCTAGGTGCTGAGGTCCCATCTAGCTTCCATACTTCTCCATTGTCTTGTGGTTTTATGGGTCTTTAAAAATTAATTTTTTATTCTATGTACACTGTTTTGGCTGTATGTCTGTGTGAGGGTGCAGAGCCCCTGAAACAGAAGTTACAGAAAATTATGAGCTGCCATGTGGTTGCTGGGAACTGAACCTGGATCTTCTGGAAGAGCAGTCAGTGCTCTTAACCACTGAGCCATCTCTGTGGTTTTGTTTTGTAAGATTTACTTGTTTTATGTTTCTGAGTGTTTTTCCTATACCCTGTGTGTATAGGGTGTCCAAAGGTTCTGAAGAGAGTGTCAGATCACCTGGACCCAAAGCTAGGGATGGTTGTGAGCCACTATGTGGATGTTGGGAACTGAACCCAGGTCTTTTATAAGAGCAACAAGTCCTCTTAACTGATAAGCCCTTTCTCTCCCCCCTCCCCCACCCCCGCCATCTCTCATTTACCTCAAAATTTCCAACTTTTTAACCAACCAAGGTCATAAGGTAGAATGTAGAAAACAAGTGTGGAAAACATGTTGATTTCAAAAAAGCTAAGCAGTAACAACAGAAATCTAATGTAGTACAGTTGGAAGAGCAATACAATACAGACCTGAGTTCTAATCCTAGTTTAAATATCAGTTCAGTATATTATCAGAAAAGTAACTCTTTCCTTCAGTTTTATTTGTCTCAGATAAGACAGCAGATCACAGAGCAAATGTGTGCTGTCCTCCTGAGTTTCTGGTTTTTACAGTACTAAGAATTACATCCAGAGCCCCAGCAATCACTCTCTCATAAAAGCTTCATCCCAGTGCCAGCTCTATTTTATTTATTTATTCTGGAGGCATGGTCTTACTCTATAGGCCAATGTGGCACAGAACTAGTAAGCCTCCTTTCTCAATCCCTCACCCACATTTTTAAACTTTATGGGTGGGGGGGAGTGTACAGTTTTGGTATAGTGCTCGTGCTGGCTGGACACAAGTTAGAGTTATCCGAGAGGAAGGGCTCTCAATAGAGAAAATGCTTCCATAAGATCTGGTTGTGGGGCATTTTCTTAGTAAATGAATTGTGGGAGAAGGCCAGCCCGCTGTGAGTTGTGGTCCTGGGTTATAAGAAAGCAGGCTGAGGAAAACATGATGAGCCTCTGCATCAACTCCTGCCTTCAGGTTCCTGCCCTGTTGAGTTCCCTCCTGTCCCTACTTCTGTCAATGATGATATGGATACCACAATAATATGGAAGTATAAGCTAAATAAACTCTTTCCACCCTGGACTGTTTTGCTCATGATTTTTCAAAAGAACAACAAAAACCCAAACTAAGATAATGTGATTTTTGGACACATCCATGAAGCAAAGCATATATGGAGGTCAAGGAACACCTTGGCAAAATTGGGTCTCTCCTTTCACCTTTACATGGGTTCTAGGCATCAAACTTAGGTTGCTAGGCTTGGGTGACAATCATGTTTATACACTGAGCCATCTCATGAGCCCAGCTGTCCCCAGTGTGTATTGTTTTTTTTTGTTTGTTTGTTTGTTTTTTCTATGAGAGAGAGTCTCTCTGGATAGGCTTGGTTGTCTTGGAGTTTGCTATGTAGATCAGAAGGCTTTGATCTCACAAAGATTCTCCTGCCTCTGCCTCCCAAGTGCTGAAATTAAAGGAGTGCCTCACCGTACCCAGCTCCTTAAATTAAGGAACAAAAGCAAAAACAAAACAATACCCTGCAAGATCTGGGCTTCACTTTACACACAGGACAGGTGTTAAACAACAGTAAATACTTTAAAATTTTATTCTTATAAAAAATGTTTACTGAGATTTTTTTCTCTTTACAAGAATTTTGTCTCAAGTTTATATTCTAGAATCAGATGTAAAGGTGCATGCCTTCTGTATATCCAGGATTAAGAAGGATGAAAAAGATTTGAAGTTTAAGGCCAGCCACAGCTACATAGTAAATTCTAATTGCAGATAAATAAATAAGTAAATAAATAAAGAGTTTGTGCTCTAGCGTGTCTGGCTCACTCATGTTCTGAGAGAATACAATTATGAGCAAAGAAGGCTGTTGTACGTGGCAAGAAGATGGAGAGTTCTAATTTTAAGCAAGAGGATAAGCTTCTCACTGACCGAGGTCTGAAGATAAGGGCCTAGCTACTGGATGCTGCAAACAAGTATTCAGAAAAAGGAACCTAGGTCAGAAATATTCCTAGAATATTTTGGAAATGAAAAAGAAGCCAGTACAACTAGAATGGAGTAAGTAAGCAGAAATAAGAAAGTCAGAGACATGTTCACACAGTAGGTAGGCCAGGTCAGGGAGAGTGCTTCAGGCTACTCAAAGGGCTCTGGGAGATGTGGTTCTAAACAGCTGATACAGAAGAGATACAGCAGAATTACATTTCACAAGCATTTTCATGGCAGATATGCTGGTGAGGATGTAAAGGAAAAAGTCAAAGTGTAAAAGGAAAAAGTGTAAGTCTCAGGTAAAAGGAACAAACCTTGTCAGGTTACAAAGAAAACTAATGGGTTGCTTGACACACTGGACACAGAAAGCCTTCTAAAATGTGTCAAATTTTCAGCTCTATGAGGCACTGTACTGACTGGTTTTCTGTAAATTTGACACAAGCTAGTATCATCTGGGAAGAGGAAACCTCAATTGAGAAACGGCCCCCATCAGACTGGCCTGTAGCGAGCCTACGGGCATCTTCTTCACTAATGATTAATATAGGAGGGCCCAGCTCCCTGTGGGTGATGTGGGGGGGTGGCATGCCTAGGCAGACAGTCCTGGGGTGTGTAAGAAAGCAGGCTGAGCAAGTCAATAAACAACATTCCTCCATGGTCTCTGCTTCAGTTTCTGCCTTAAGTTCCTGCCTCAGCTCCCCTAGAAGACAGACTGTAACTCATAAAACAAATACATCTTTCCCCTACAGGATGCTCTGGTCATGGTTTTCAACCAGCAACACAGACAAAAACTAAGACAAGTGCCTATACCACTGGCTAGTAACTGCCACTCCAGACAGTCTACTGACCTCTTCTAACATCTACAGGCTAGTAACTGCCACTCAGAGAATCCACCAACCAGTTGCTTCTAATCTCTGCGGGCACACACACATTCATGGAAACACGCACACATACACACTCATACAAAAATCTTTCAAGGAATTTTTTTTTTAAATCTAAATAATGCTAGGTCTACCATCAACTAAAAACAGAAAAGCAACACTTGAAGCTGCTTTAAACAAGATTATGTATTCAGTTTTAGATAGAAGAAACTCCAGCCTAGCACTCCTCTCAGACACCCAATCTGTACAGAAACCCAGACTCACAGAATTTTACCTTCCATCACTATGACAAGACCTATGCACAAATGAACTAAAAAATTTCAGACTCAAACTAAACACATGGGTTATAGAGACAATAAATGAAGAAAGAACATATTTCCTAGTGTTGGGACTTTGAGCTTAATGGAATCAGTTTTTTTGTTTGTTTGTTTTTTGTTTTTTTTTTTTTTTTTTTTTTTTTTTTTTTTTTTTTGCTATTTTTGGAGATGAAATCATAACCATGGAAGAAATTAACAGACTTTGATGTTTATAAACCATGCTTTAAACACCAGACATCTCACATGTGTGAATATCAATACAGCCCAACAAGGACTGAAAGATACAAACCCCCTGCAGCTGGACAAACAGACACTGACACAGTACAGACACACAGAAACACACAGAATGCTCTCTACCAGAAGACATAAGCTTCTTCGTTTGTAGACTAGCCTAATTTTAATTTTGTGATCACATTCCGAACTATGTTTAAGCTTATCTGATTCTCTGAGACCCAAGTTACAGCCAGTTGTGAGCTGTCTCCTCTGGAGAGCAGAAGGAGTTCTGTGGGTACAAAGGACACTTTTGAGTGTCAGTCCTCCTTCACTCTCTCCCCTGTGTTAGCCAAATATAACTAAGTTAACTACTCTAGGCATTCTGTTACCGTAATGGAAAGCTTAATAGCACAATAACAGTAACCACCAAAAACAGTAACCACAAATAACATTTGCTACTACTAAAAGGCAGACAAAGAAGGCTAAATATATAAAAACTCCTTCACTGAACAAACCTAGAAATGACTTCATCATAACCACAATGCAAGATCAAAAAAAAGATAGAAAGCTTTTGCCACTGGTCAGTGTGGCACACACCTACAATTCCAGGACTCAGGAGGCAGAGGCAGGAGTGCTGCAGGTTTAAGGCCAGCTGCAACTACAATGAATACCAGGCCAGCGGAACTTTGTTAACATACTTGTGATCAACAAGAAAGAAAAAAAAGGTAAATTATAAGTCTAGCCATCTCTACCATAAGTAAGCTACATGAAAGAACTTAAAAAATAAGACAAAGGGGGACTGGAGAGATGGCTCCTAAGTTAACAGCACTGGCTGCTCTTCCAGAGGACCTGAGTTGAGTTCAATTCCTAGCACCCACACGGCAGCTTATACCTGTAACTCCAGTTTCAGCTTCTGACACCTCAAACAGACTTAAAAGCAGGCAAAAAGAAAAAACGCACATAAAATACAAATAAATAAATAAGAGAAAATGCTTGTTTCAGGACACATCAGAACAATTCAGCCGTTGGGACTCCAAATCAGCTTTAAATGTAGATCTTTCCCTGAAATCTTGAAATAACCATCAAATACCACACACCCCATAGAGAAGAATGTCATTCCACAAACATCCTCACTTCAAATGATGAGGAAGCTCCTCTGGCATATGAGCTGCTCTCCTCACATTTTAGCACCCATGGCAACAGGAGATCCAAGTATGTCATTAAAATGGTCCCAAATCAGATTAAGGGCAGACCCAGTTCTTTGACTTCATCCATCACAGAGCAAAACCAAATCAAATGAATCACACAAGCACAAGTGGAAAGGTAAAGGTAGTCACTGCTATGTTCTTCTCTGTCTTAAGGTAAATGTTTGTAAAATATGATGGTTTATACCTAAAATTGCAATACCTCCTCTACCTGTTGACCACAAACCCAGCCAGGCCACTGTCATGTTTCACCCTGATTCTGTAGCAGCCTCTTCAATTTAAGGCTGACATTTTCCTTTGTAGTGGAGCCACTATAGTACACTGAGTGTGCTCCTACAGATGGTCTTTCATTCAAAGCCCTGGAAGTAACCCTAATTCTGTCTCTGTCTGTCTGTCTCTGCACACACCCCCCCAAGTGGGGGAGGACTCTTTCAAACCATTTTACATCCTCCCTGACCCATACTGAACTCTCCAATCTCATTTCAAGACACAATCCTGTTTTCTGTAAGTTCTATCTATAATGTAACTCTTCTTCAGACTTCCTGGGTTTACATCTCAGCATCTTCTAGACTCAGTATGTTCTTCATAAGAATGTTTATCTTCTCTTAACACTATTCTCCCCAACCACATTACTTCCCATCACAGCATCCTTTACTGGTCATCTTCTCAGCAAATCTTTATTTATAACTCACCTAATAACTGTTAGACTACATTAAAGGAAAATCTTCATGTCTTTTGAAAGCTTGTATAACACTTGAAATGGGAATTTAAGGACTACCTGTGGAGCTGGAGACAGCTCAATTGGTAGTACTTGTCTATGGAAGTACTTGTCTATGGTAGTACTTGTCTAGAACACAAAAAGACACCCTGGGCCTGCTCCCCAACACCACACAAAGCAGGTTTGGCAACAACAATGAAACAAACAAAAGACACATTCCAAATATAAGGTGGGGATAAAGAATTAGAGCCAGCTTTGGTGGTGAACACCTTTAACCCCAATACACGGGAGGCAGAGGCAGGAGGATCTCTGAGTTGAGGCCATCCTAATCTACAAAGCAATTTCTAGGACAGCTAGAGATACACAGAGAAGCTGTCTAGAAAAAGAAAACATGCAAGCAAACAAGTCAGTTCTTAAATTCAGAATCTAGAGTAACCATTTCCCTTTGTCAGATGGGTTGTCTCACTGCTGAGTACACCCATCTAGCTCGGTGGGAGGAAGCAAAGCAGCAGCCCACATGGGCGAGCTGTGCCTTAGAAAAGGGCAGGTCTCAAACCAACAAAAATCGCAGGTAACCTCTGATAAGGTCTTCTTTGGATTAAATATTCCTTTAGTTGATCTGGCCATCTGCTTTTATGTTCAAGATCTTGTTTTAAAGTAGAAAACACAGCACCCACCTAAATTCCCAGGAAGGGGAGGGGGGTTCTCATCTACATAGTTCAAAGATAACCAAAGCTACATAGAGAGAGAGACCCTGTCTCAAAAAAAAAAAAAAAAAAGAAAGAAAGAAAGAAAAGTAAAATTAAAACAAGAAAGTGATGTCACATTTTGGATGATTTTTTTCAAATGTAAAAAAATAATAAAACTGTGTACACAGAGATAAAAATCAAATCATGATAAAAAATAATTTGTTGAATCCCTATGAGTCCAAGTCATAAAATTAGTTGTATTTCTGATTCTCATATCTAACCTCCAAAGTAGTTATTATGCCCTTTGCAGATGAGCAAACTGACATTCAGAAAAGTTCACCTTCAGTCTGTTAAGAGGTATCCGAGAATCGAAACCACTACTGCTATCTTTCTAGGGCGTCTGAAATATGTCTGATACAAGAAACACCTGGAGTCTCATTAGACACAAAACACTTAGACAAGAGCATACATAGTAAGAGAGATATGCCTACCCTCCCGACCTCTCAGAAGGCCACACTCCCATTATCAGCTCAGGAGTTCAAGAATAGCCCATCAAGATTCTGCCTTATAAATACACATATCCTAGACTCTTAGCATGATGATTCTGGCTGGGTCAAGTGAGCAATGTAATCTTCCACAGAAAACAGTGCAGTAGTGTACATAGAGAGACTCAGGAGCATCTGCTGTTCATGTCATATTTAAGGCTTAACCTTTCTGAGAACAAACCTAATACAGCTATCTAATGGATCAAACACCTGCCAGGAGTGGTGGCTCAAGCAGCACTCTGGAGGCTAAGGCAGGAGGATCGCTGGAGCTTCAAGTCAGGGTACACTTCAAAAAGACAGCAACAGACTCTCAGAGAGGGAGGGAGAGAAGGAGGGAGGGAGAGACAGACAGACAGACAGAGGGGAAAGGGGAGAGAGACAGACAGACGGAGAGGCAGAAATGGGCACACAGACTGACACACAGAGAGAAACACAGGCTGGCAGGCAAGCCGTCTAGCCCAGGCCAGCTTTAAGCTCTCAGTCACCCTGCCCCATTAGGATTACATACATCAGTCACTACATGTGAATTAGAAGATCTCTGAACTGATCTCTTACTCAGCTCGGGGTCTGTAACCTAGTAACAATATGAACTCAAGGTGTCTCTCAAATTTTACAGTAGTATTATTTAAGCTATTGTTTGGAGTACTGTTTATCAACATAAATAAGTATGCACAATTTACTTTTCACTATTTAGTCTTCTTGGTCAGTCATATAAAAATTAAAGTATTTGTTAATTCCACATCTCTAGATAAGCTCAAATCTAACTAAAAACTCTGAATTCAAACTATATGTAAATTTTCAAGTTCAAAATCAGTAAATATTTGAAACCTTAGCTCATTACCATATATCTCATTTCTTTCATTTTTACAGTGCACATGTGGAGTCGGAAGGCAAGTCTGTGGAGTCAGTTCTTCTCCTCTACATCTGCATGGCTCCAAGGATCCAGGGACCCACTCAGTCTTGTGCAATAAGGGCTTCCACCCACTGAGTTCCCAGCTGGCTCTGTTCTCCTTTCTTCAACAAAGTTCACCCATTAAAATTCAGTAGCTGTCCTATTAAAACACATACATAGCCTATCTTCCTTCATATTCCTCATCAAACTAATTTCCTCTATAATTTATTTTGCTTACGTTTATTTAGACTTTTTTTTCATAAGCTAGAATTTCTCTTTGTAACCATGACTGGTCTGGTACTCACTAAAGTAGACCAATCTGGCCTCAAACATACAGAAATCTGCCTGCCTCTGCCTCAGTGCTGGGATTAAAGGCATTTTAATTTTACTTAACAAATAAATAAGATGACTTAAATTAAAAATCGAAGAGTCTGGTTCAGATATGAGATGAGTCTTAGACAACAACAACTACTATGCAGTCAGCAATGGTAGGCTACACAGCTAACACAAGCTCTCAGTTACTTTAAATTCATTTCCTCAACTTGTGAAAATTATTTTATACTAACACATTCCTTAAGAGTTATTGTCCTTATGATACATCAAAGTAGGGTTGGAAAGATGGCTCAGTAGGCAAAGGTGCTCGCTGCCAAGCCTGACAAGAATCCATAGGAAGGATACCCTCACCTCCACAAGAGCACATGTCCATACACACATACATAAAGTGAATAATGTGGTTAGAAGAACTTGAAATCTGAAATAAAGATCTACAAAAATTAGAATTATAAACCAATGGCAGCAAGCAAACCATCTGCATGTCCCTTTTACAGTTCCTGGGCCTGGTCCCTGGCTAAGCTGCTCTTCAACATGGTAGGGTGGCCACCAACTACTAAAGCTAACTAGCTGGAAGCTGGCTGATCTTGGGCACTGTGGCTTTTCTGTGGGTCTATCCCATCAAGCAATGTAATGAAGGTGGTTTAGAGTATAAGAAAAAATGGATTGGAGTACACTTAGTAAATACTGACATAGTATGTGATATGTCCTGTAATGCTCGCACTGGCTCCTCGACTCAGCAATCTGTTGAGCTGTGACTATAAATACCAACCAGTTATGTCAGTGTGTGTTACATCATTACTTATGCCCTTCCAATAAAAAGAGTATCAATCAGTTTGCCCAACAGTTATCTAATAAGTTTGTCACTTTTTTCTTCTTTCAGTCTTCCAAGTTACATGTATGTACATACTATAAAACCATGAGAATTTATCATTTTCTTTTCCCATACATAATTTTTCTTCAGTATGCTTCTACAAAAGATTTCTATTATATGCAACTCAAACAATAAAAAAATATTACTCATCTAGAATATCAAGAAAGAACATAACAGAATAAAATGATTTCTCACATTAGAGTGTAGTGAGCATATTAAGAAAATGAGAAATATTCAACTGCAAAAGCAAGCACACAAGTAGACCTGAGTCTTTTCAGTCTGACCTCAGGATGAAGACGATACTGTAACTGTTTATATCATTTCTTTCAAAGTGACAAGGCTTTAACAAACTCCTTAGCAAAAAGGGAAGTAAGCTATGTGGTTTACAGTAATTTTAACTTTTTTAAAGATTTATTTATTTAATCTTTGTGTATAAGTGTTTTGTTGGACCTGCTGTAACTGGAGTTATAGATAGTTGTAAGTTACCAAGTGGGTGCTGGGAACCTGGTCCTTTGTGGAAGCAACAAATGCTCTTAACCGCTGAGCCACCTCTCCAGCCCACGGTTTACTATAATTATTAATCGCTTTTCCTGTTTATACTTGGAAAGTAAAACAAAATGCAGTTATAACAACATATGAGCATGAATTTCAAAACCTTTTGCAAGTGCAAACTTGGCTATACAGTCTAGTATGCCTACCATTATGCATGATGGTTATAGACAAGCTTTGCATTACTATATAAATCTCTATCACCACAAAACAGGATTGGGCTTTCACTTAGCAAAGATTCTTATATATGTATACACAAGTTGGTTCAGAATAAAGAAAAAGAACTAGCTAAATGAATCCCTGTTTGGTTTGGAAATGGCAATGCTGAATTCTTAATCTATATTTTATACAAATGTTTCTCAAAGTAGAGAGAGCCACCTGAGGAGGATAATAACTAATAAGGGCTAGTGTTTCCTGAACAGCAACACACAGTCACGTGTCCTCTGCATACATGATCTCACTCCTTAATCTGGTAAGGTATGAACTAAAGCTGTCATCCTGTAAACTGAGGAGACACAGATGAGTAATTTATATAAAAGTGGCAGAGGAAAGTTCCTACCTATCAGAAGTGTCTAAGGAAGATCACAAATACATTAAGGCTTCCTGCTATGGCAAACACCACCATCACCAGTGTCTGCAGCAGAATCCTCAATACAAATCAAAACTGCCTACTAGATCCTCCTCTGACCCCATCAAGACTGACTGCTGAACCAGAGCTTCATTCATGTGGGGGCCAATGGCCTGGAGACAGGGTGGAGTGGAGTGGGGACATAAGCTGGGGCTCCCAGATGATTTAATGGGCAGATAAACTAGACTACATTACTGTTAGTCTTACAAATGGAAGCCCTTATTTCTAGTGCTGATAATAATGGCTAGTATTTCCTGAAAACAATACCACATGATTCTGACAGACAAGATGAAAAACCACTAATAATTACTTCGCATTCTATTAACCACTCCTAATAGTCAACTACAATCAAACTTTCCATCTGAGCACTTTGACTACTCTATTTCTCAAAAAAGTGTTTAGCTTCTCTTCTTGAACAGAAGAGACATTACAACTGTACTTGAACTTTTTTATATGGCTGCTCTGAACCCAGGGCAAGGACTCTACCACTGAGCTACATCTCCAGCCCTAGCTGAACCTTTGTAAATAAAGTTCTGCAAGCTTTGATTCGACAGGAGGAGTTTAAGAAAGCCCACAGACAACACGAGAAAGTCCGGAAATCCTTCATGTAGCCCTGGCTGGCCAGTAACTTGCTGTGAAGACCAGGGGAGCCTGCAATCACAGATTCACTTGCCTCTTCCTCCTGAGTACTGGGATTAAAGACACATACAACTGTGTCCTTTTTTTGTTTGCCTGTAATTGCCTCTAGAAGCAGCCATAGACCTTAAATTTAAAACAAGAAAAAAAGTCCTAAGAGTTAAACTAAAAATTAAATAGCAGGTTATGACATTAAAAACAATGTGATATCCATTTAAACTGTATTATTCATAATTGGCTATATTCCTTAATTAAGTTTGTGTTGACAGTTAAAACAGAGCTGTTATTATGGTACAAAGTCCTATCTCCTTATTCAGGACAATGATTATGCAGTGTTTTTACCCTGTTAAGTCACCTAAATACACACGTTAACAGGTGCTAAGAAGCCAAAGCATTACATAAGCATACCCAAACAACAACATGGCTAGCCAGGATGACTGCCCTCAACAACACAGGAAAATGCAAGGTCTCTGCCGAGAATTTCTGAGGAGCCTCACTGTTCACTGCCCAGCTCACACAACACCCCACTCAACCCACACCAAAACACAAAGATAACCACTCCAAACACCTTCAGCCTTGCTGCCTTTTTATATCAATGATAAAGTGATACGAAAGTTCAGGAAGTTTGAGCTTTGACTTTTTAGCTGGAGATAGCAGCTGCGAAAGAGTATACCCTACTAAGTTGTACAAACTCCGGATTTTATCAGGGAAACGTTACAAAACTTCCTCCTTCCGGACAGCTCATTATTTGCCTCAAGTCTACATTCCTTTATTAGTCATGACCTTTCAGAATGCTTTCATCCCGTACTGTTTGAACAATATTGGACTTTTGATGTTGCTAATAAACCTTACAGGAGCCCTTATCAAAGGAGCCAACCAAAGCAGAACGACTGCAGGAAACTCAGTACTTGTAATTCATTGAAAATGACTGTATCTTCCTATTTTTAGGTCCACCTGTATATTTCTGGCATACATAACTGACAGGAACTTTAACCAGTTTTGCAGAAATTTACTCCTGAGGAACTGGGAAGCCCTGTGTGTTATGTGTGACAGATGCACATTTACCAGTTGCCACTGGGATCTTACACCTCAGATCTGACCTCTGAGCCATATGTCAATAGGCTGTAAGTCGGGCAGAGTCCCAAAGAATAACGGGGGGGGGGGGGGCACCTACAAGGATGGACACCATAAGATATGTATGCACTTCCACCTCGAGCCTGGACGGATGGCCCATAAGGCAGACCCTAAAGAACCATCTTCCCGGCTGGGGTCCCACACATCCCACGGGCTGTGGGGCCTGATGCGGGGCTGTGGGAGAGAGGGAAGGCAGTGTCTGTCCCCACTTGGGAGTCCTTAAACAAATGGAAACAGAGCAAGTTCTCACTTCCTGATCGCCGGAGCTTCCCGAAGGCCCCCGTCCCGCTCCAGTCACCGGGTAACCGGGTTCAAGGAAAGAGGACTCCGAGGGGTCCTGGGGCCCACCCAGCCCGCGCCTCCCGTCCTCGTCCTAGCCCTCGCAGGGCCTTACACGGTGACGTGACCGGAGCCGCGGACCACCACCGGGTCGGGCGAGTACTTGAGCAGCTGCTCCTCCAGGGCCCGCTCCTCGTCCTCCTCCTCCTCGTAGATCTCATCGAAATCCGCCATCCCGCGCCTGCGAGCCCCTCGCCCGGGGCCCTGGCTCTAGGGCGGCCGCGGGGAACGGCTGGTGGGGCAGCGGGCGCGGAGGCCGCGGAGCTGGCGCTCGGCAGTGTGGGCTCTGGCTACTGCGGAGACCTGGTCTCGGTCGCCGCCGCTGCCGCCATTACCGTGGGCAGGAACAACAACACAATGTCAACATCCGCCGGGGCCGCCACCCCCGCCGTCGCCGCCGCCGCCGTCGCCGCCGCAACTCCGGCAACCACAGCAACAGACCGAGCCACCCGCAGCAGGAGCTGCCGGCTACCGCATCGCGAGACTTCCCGGGAGCGCGGGCGGGCGCGGGCGTGGGGGCGCGCGCGGGCGGGCGAGCGGGCGAGAGGGTGGGCGGGCGCGCGCACGCGGAAGGCCTCGCGCGCTCCGGGACGCCGGCCTCTTCCTCGGCTTCCACCCTGCGCGGCCCCGCCCTCCGGCTCCAGGGTCAGCGACCCGGAAGGCGGTGTCTGTGAGGACGGGAGGGGGGGGACCGTAGGGGAGGGATTGTTGGGGGGTCGCTGACCCCGACTCCGAAAGCCAAGCTGAAGTAATCTCTAGCCCAAACAACGACAGTGGATGGAGCTCCTGGCTGGACCAGAGACTCTGACTGCCAGTTTAATAACCGGGTTCTTGTCCATGACAGAGCAGAGTTGGTTGACTTGGCCAACTTGAGACCAACAAAGCAGTGCATTCTCATCTACTGTACTGATTTTCCAAACAGAGCCAGATATCTTGTCCTTTTAGCCTCTCAAGTACAGTCCCAGGTTGACTGGCTGGCTGGTTGGTTGGTTAGTTGGTTAAACAAATATCAAATGATGTTGACAAGTTCTCCAGGTTCCAATTAAGAAGGTGTGGTTGTATGCTTCACCTCTCTAATGAAAATCTGGTTTGTCCCATAAACCTTACCAGTTTCCTCCAAAGAGAGGTAGGGGGAAAGAGAAGACGGAGGGGTTGGGTCACCTTGGACTTGGTTTCATAATCAAGAGTCAGCTGGGCATACAAACCGGGTAGGAACAGGACTAGACTCCTAAGAACAATGTAGACAATGGGGTAACAAGAGTTTCTCATTATACTGGGAAGGACCCAGTGTCCCGCACACAGGGTTCACATCCTTAAAATTCATTTACAGGTCTTTGTCCAAGCAGAAAATGTATAAAGGTTAATGTGGGGGTTGGGAAACGCTGGATGACTTAATTGTGGAGTTGAAGAAAATGGGCAGTGAGCTGGGAAGGGAAAAATAGCCGATGTGTCAGCCTTATACCTTCCCCAGATTTATTCATTCAATAAACACTGAGCCTGCTATGTGATGAGCTGTGTGTGTGTGGAGGGGGGGGGTGTGAGCTAGGGGGTGGGTGTTAGAGGTGTATATGTTACAGTCTCTGACAATAACTTATCTGTCATTAAGGCAAGCAATTGTAATTCTCTATCGAGGGTTCAGGAGGTATGCCAAAGGCACCAATGGAGCGTACACATGGGAGGCAGCTTAGCTTGGTAGTTCTGAGGGTTGACTTTGACTCCCCCTCTATCACTTCCTATGGGACCCTGGACAAGCCCTTTAACCTCTTGGTCTTTGACCTGTAACAAACAGTGTGACAAAAGTGGGGTGTGGTGGCTGGCACACATCTATAAAACCCTAGCAGGTGGGAGATGGAAGCAGGAATATCAGAAATCACAAATTGTATAGCCAGTTTGTGTTATAATAGAACCTTGTCTGTAGAATAAAGTAATAGTATCTATCCCTTGGGCTACTTGACAGGTTGTCTTGATGTATGTGGAATACTTAGAAGAGGGCCTAGAACATGGTAAATATATAGTCACAACAGGAAACATTCCTGATTCTCCCCAGCTTCTCCACTGTGAAGATCACCACGTTCCTTTTGCACTGTGTAATGTGTTGGTGTCTGTGACACACCATTAGTTTCAGAGACCCTGTGTGAACTTGCTCTTGGTCCCATGTGTACGTGTGTATTTAATACTCTCATCCAGGACTTCAACTTCAATATATTGGTCGCAGAAAGCTCCTGAACCTCCTCCTTGACCGAAACCAACATACCAGTGGCCACACTCAAAGAGTGGTTACAGAAAGGATCAGGGAGGAGGGGAGGAGGAGGAGGAGAAAAGGTCTGTTCCGGTCACAGGCCACTCCCTGAATACTGTGTGTGGCCCAGAATTCACCCTTCAGTGAAAAGAGCCATTGATCATCACACAGCTGACAACTCCCCAAGGACAGAGGAAACTGAAACACCCCCTTCCTTTTCCGGCACCCCGAACAGATCTGGCCTCAGAGGACCTCCATGAGTGGTTTCAGAATGGATATGCCTCATGGCTGCCACCACTTGCAGAATGCTGGGAGTTCATTAGGCATCGGAGGACTTGCAAGAACCTCACTCTCAGCACTGACGTGTGGGAGAAGCATTCTTGTTGGACTGGACAGAGAGATCATTCTAACTCCCACTGCGGAGGTGTAAAGAGGAGGGAGTTCTTGTTGTTGGTGGCTTTTTTTGTTTTGTTTTGTTTTGACACTTCTTCCTGTTTTGAAAAACCTGCTAGTATCAGTAAAGGGGCACGAGACCTGGGAATGAGGCCAAGAGGGTGAGGAAAGATGAGTCAAGCATTTCTCTATAATAGTTGACATCATAATTCCAAACTCCACCCCGAACTCTCCAGGATTGTTTCCTGCCAAACGGCTTCCCCCGCCTTTCCTGAGGATGAACCAACCTTTTCTGAATTTCCTCCCCTCTACCTCAAGAGTTCTCCTGAGCTCACAGCACACGCCCTGCAAACATGGCTCTTCTTTTGCATCCCTCTTCATGTTCCTCATGTCCATTTTCCTTCTAACCAACTGGCTTAAGACAAACAGAACAGCTCAGTACCCCAGGAGGCAAGATTTAAGTTGCTATCCGAGGCAGAGAGAGAGGAAAGGGTGAAACAGCAACTCACTTTATAGCCCAGGCTGGCCTGGAACCTGTCATGTCATACAGCCCAGGCTAACCTCAAACTTGTGGCAATCCTCCTGTCTCATCCTTCTAGATTTAAAGACCTCCAATTAGTCAGGCATGGTGGCTCACGCCTTTAATTCCAGCACTCATGAGGCAGAGGCAGGCAGATCTCTGTGTGTTCAAAGCCAGATAGATCTACAGTTCCAGGGTAGACAAAGTAACCCTGTCTTGAAGCTTCCCCCCATACATGTTGTTTTTTATTTCTTTGTGTGTGGGGGTGGGTGTTTTGCCTGTATATATGTTTGTGTGAGGGTGTTATATCCCCTGGAACTGGAATTGCAGACAATTGTGAGCTGCCACATAGTGTTGGGAATTGAGCTCCGGTATTCCGGAAGAACAGTACTTTTAACTGCTGTCTCTCCAGCCCCCGCATCAATCTTCCTAAAGCTTCTTCGCCATCCCTGGAACCTTTGCCATGGAGTGATGAGGGATCACATGAGATCCAGCCTTAATTGTACCCTTCTTTGGACATGGGGCTTCGGGTTAACGAAATAGGTTTAAAACATAACACCGAAGGTTTCAGAAGAAGACTCATACGTTGACAGAGACAGCAGAGACCCGCAATCTTCCTGTCTGCCATGAAAGAAGACAGCAAGAAGGCAGCTACCTGAGAGCCAGGAGAATGCCCTGAACAGGGCGGTACCTGGCCTTTTAATTTCCTCTCTCTGGACTATAAAGATAGCTCTCCCTTATTTGAGCCATTCTCAATTCAGGCGGGCAGCCTCCTCGCCCCTCCCACAGCATATAGCCCCAGGTTTCTCCCACACCCATTTCGGGGCTCACCAGCAGTCACTGATAACTCAGGAGCGGCCTTTGATGACTTGATAGAAGATCATGATCAGTAAGGAATACAAAATGTGGAAACTACCCAGTGACTTCTAGATGTAACCAGACCAGACATGAAGGGAATGATTTCAACATTCATGTACAACATGATCACCTTGCGATTGCCAGTGTCTAGCTCCCTAATGGTGATGCTCACACCACCATAGTAAGGAAGGAGAATTTGGAAGTTTGGGCTCTGACTGAGAAACTGAAATAGAAATCAGGACCAAGCATGAAGAAGTAAACAGGGCTGTGATATTCCCCAGAGCCCTTCTTGAGTCATCACAACAAAGACTCCACCCAGTGATGTTCTTGATTTTGACTGCACGAGCATCCTTCTAAACCAGATACCCTTGGAGAGTGGAACTTCAGAAGGGAGGTAAATCTTAATAAGTATCTAATTCTTCGGATGACAGCAACATCTGCCTTTGGGACAGCAATTCAGCTTCAAAGGAAGAAAAAGTGATGGATGCAGAGCCCATCCTGACAGGACACACAGCTGTAATCCACGTTTCCTGGCATCTGTCTTGGTCAATTGTGGACGACTATGAACATAAGACTCATAATAGCCTTTCAAAGAATACTTCCAAACCAAGCTACTCAGAAGAAGCTCACACTGCTAAGGTAGACTGTTTGCTTTCCAGTCCTTATAGTGGGCTCATTCTTGCCCTGGGATCTGAGAAATCTGAAACTCAAGCTGTAATCACCTAAGGATGAAATAGTCCAAGTCCAGTCGTCACCTCACAATGAGACTATTTTGGCTTCTGGTAGGTACTGGTTGCTAATTGGATGTCTGGGGTTTAAGTAAAACTGGAAAGGAACAGGCCACAAGGTGCAGAAGATAACCCACCATGGAGGTCACACAGCCAAGATCTCTGAATTCTCCTGGAAGCTCGGTGGACCTAGGCTAATTTGTTCTGTATCAGGAAACAATATCACACAAATGAGGCAGATGAACAAGGACATTTATTTTGATGGCTACCTGAAGGCAGCATGAGTCCAGAGGACAAGGATCCTAGACATGTCTGCATTTGTGATTCTTAGATTCCCCCCTTTTCCTTTGAACCTAGCGATCATTTTAGCACTGGTTTTGAGACTCAGGCTT
Organism: Micromys minutus; assembly: GCF_963924665.1. NCBI lineage: Eukaryota > Metazoa > Chordata > Mammalia > Rodentia > Muridae > Micromys > Micromys minutus. The sequence goes on from NC_137969.1 coordinate 130,856,830, forward strand.
TGTTCAGCTCTCCCTTTAATATTGGTGCCACAAAAACATTATTAACCCACACTGAGTGTTCCCTAATCTTCTCTTGCGTTCCTTTTAGATTTTATTCTTTTTTGTATGTGAATGTTTTCCTGCATATGTGTCTGTGCACCATGAATACAGTGCTCTCAGAGACCAAAGAAGGCATCAGACCCCAGAAGATAGAGTTCAACTGTTGTAGACGACCATGTGGGTGCTGGGAACTGAACCCCAGTACTCTGTCTGGACTGAGCCATCTCTTCAGCCCCTGCTTTCTAGCTCTTACCTGGGGGCCTTTAAGTACAAGCCACCAACTTATATTTAAATTTTCTGAGGAATTTTCTAGTAACAAAGCCAGGTCTAAAGTAGCTTCAGAAATGGAACATATTATGTGTGATTATTTTTCTTCTTAAGCTAAATGCTCAAGTTTTTCAGGTCTTTAAGCAAAGGCTAGAATGAATGAGGAATGGAGCCAAGTAAGATAGGCTTGAGAGTTGTCTATTTTTTTTTTTAATTCATGAACTAGGGGAGATTCGAGTCATATAGATCCTACTTTAAGTTCCTTCAGTTGACTCCCCCCAGATGCACTTTTCTGTGCAGACCAGCCTCCACTTGGTTGCTTCGCTAAGACCGCATCTTTTCCATCCCCAGGGACTTTTTGCCCCTTTATGTATTTCTTGAGCTGTTTTCATATTGTTCTTTTCCTTTCTGTGAAATGTGGTGGTGGTGGTGGTGGTTTTTCCTTTTGCTTAAGTTTGGGACTATGAAGTATTAAAGATGCATGTTGTTACCTAGCAGTTGTGCCACAGGTAAGCTGTCACTGAAAAATAATGAACTGACAGTTGTATTTTTCACATTATATTAACTGTGCCTGAACTATGACACTAACACTGAAGTAGTGAGCAAAATGCAGTCCCTGTCTTCACAGAGCATGGCACTCCATGTTGAGAGACCTGACACAATTATGTAATTGTTAGAACCATCATCAGTCCTGTCATTAACTACAGAGATCCATGAGAGTGGTCTAGAGACCTAGCTCATTCTGAGATACTGAGAATTCTCTGGGGAAAAGACATTTAAGCAGACAAGATGCTAAATAAAAGTATGGGGTGGGGAGGGATTGTTTAAAAAAAAGAACAAAAAAAAAAAGAGGAAGTTCCAGCCAGTGGAGAAAATCACAATCAAAGCCTCTGAGGTTGAAAAGAAGCTCGCCAAGGCCAGGGAGTGGGTCACAATGAGGGAAGCCAAACCGAGATCAGCCCAGCAAAGTTGATGGAAATTTGGCCTTTGAAGCAAGTCTGAAGGTCATCCTAAAAATAAGGATGAAGAGGGCGTGGATCCAGGCAGTGACCAGTCAGGTGTGCACTTGTGAATCCCTCAGAGAGGAAGTTCAGTGCCCCACCCACCCTGCAAGCATCACCTTCACCCACCAGCACCAGGACACTAAGACTTTGGGTAACTCATGTTCTCCGTTTTCAAGTGCAGCCGTCGGATCTAGCTGATTGTATCCCTAATTGCATTTATATACATGTGGCCTAAAATCTTGAGCATGTTCCCCAAACCCAGAGTTCTGGCACCCACTACATAAACTGTGGAAAATAACACAGGTCCTTTGGTGTCCCTGGACTGAGAAAGGCAACTTATACGTGCATGGAAAGACACTCCCGCTGTCCACAACAATGGAGACTAAGGTGGGGAGAAGAATATTAATCTGGAGTAGACGAGGAGCCCAGTATGGTGGCACCTATCTGCAATCCTAGCGTTCAGGGGTTGAGGGAGGATCAAGAATTTGAAGCCAACCTGTGCTACATAGGAAGATATCATACTTATTTATTACATATTTATTTATATGTGATACATTTTAAAAATAAATCCAAGGCTGGAGAGATGGCTCAGTGGTTAAGAGCGCTGACTGCTCTTCAGAGGTCCCGAGTTCAATTCCCAGCAACCACATGGTGACTCATAACCATCTGTCATGGGATCTGATGCCCTCTTCTGGTGTGTCTGAAGACAGCTACAGTGCGTGCATGCATGCATGTGTGTGTGTGTATATATAATCTTTAAAAAAATAAAATAGAGGGTGCTGGGGTGGGGGATGAAGGAGCTGAAGGGGGTTGCAGTCTCATGGGAAGAACAACACTGTTGACCAACCAAACCCTCCACAGCTCCCATGGACTAGAACACCAACCACTGAGCACACACTGAGAGGCCCATGGCTCCAGTTGCGTATGTAACTGAAGACAGCAGTGTCTGGCATCAATGTGAGAAGAGGCCGTTGATCCAGGGAGGGCACTTTTTCCCGATGTAGGGGAGTGCCAAGGCACTGAGGTGGAGACTGTGATTGGGAGCGAGTGCACCTTCGTGAAGACAAGTAGAGGGGGAGGGGAGCCGGGTGGGCAAAGGGGATAACAGTTCAGATCTAAATACAGAGTATCTAATAAAAAATTTTTTATAAATAAATAAATAAATAAATAAATAAATCCAGAGTTGGAGCTTCATGAAGGCAGAACTTTTAAGAAACATTTTCTCCTGTACATGTGTGGGGACCCATGAATGGAGGCTAAGAAGACTTTCTGGAGATCTCCTTCTACCACAGAGACCCCAAGGATGAAAATCAGGTCACCAGACTTCGAAAGCAGCTTTAATGATGATAAGCCATCTCAACGGGCCCCAGAACTTACTAGGTAGACAAAAGTAAATATTTACATAAAATATTCTAGGCATTGTTCTTTTTTTCTCCTTTAAAAAAAAAAAACCTTAATTTTTAAATGAGCAAAGTGCTGGGTTTCATTTTGACATTTTCAAATATAATTTGTTTTCTCGTGGGGTTTTTTTTATTGATTTGTTCAAGATTTCTTATTATTATATTCTTAATTTATGCGCCTGTGTCCATGTGAATGGATGCCTACAAGTGCCACACAGCCCAGTGTTTCAAGAAGTAGCAAGAAGTGTCTCTGGAATCCATGGTGATCCGTGGCTGCACAGTAACTTCTAGGCTAGCCTAGGCTACAAAAGACTACCTAAAGAAACGGTGACGTGGAGTTGATGGTGGTGGTAATTTTGGTGGAGGAAAGATTAGAACCAGGACTTGGGTGTAAGTAGTATGTTTCCTCTTCATATGGCCTAGATACCAGTAGAAATCAGACAGGTGTGGGGGTCCACATGTGTGATGCCAGCACTTGGAAGATAGATTCCCAGAGGACTGCAGCAAGTCCCAGGCCAGCCGTAACGCATAGCAGGACTGTCTCGAAATAACAAACAAGTGGAACACCAGACAAATATGTGGGTTACTTACACCTCTATCTTCCCAACGCCAGCGGGTAATTAACTAGATTAATAACATAAAAGGTGGCTGTGTGTACGAAGCCATTTGCCATTCTTTTTTCTAGGTCATCTCACACCATGAGTACATATTTAATTCGGATCCTGTCTCTAAGATATTTTCATCATAAATCCAATAAACCCCAAAGGGTTCTCTTACAGTCCTTCAATAGTATCTGGTTAAATATTATCTGATTTAAATCCAACACTATAAACATAAAATACAAGCTGTATTCAGTTCTCTTCTCTGCAGCCTTTTAAGTTCACAGAATAATTTCTCATAAAGCAGAATGGAGCCAGAAGCCATTTGGTCCACGCTGTCCTTCCAAACCGTATATCACAGCTAGATATAGCCACATCAGAGGTGGAGGCAGGAGGATCTCTCCTTTGAGGCTAGTGTGAATTACAGAGAAAGACTCCCTATTTCAAGAGAAAACAAAGAAGAGGGCTAGGTTTGTAGCTCCACTGGCCTAGCATGCACGAAGCTATGGGTCTGGCTCCCAGCATTACATAAACACAGCAGATAATCCCAGCACTCCAGAGATGCAGGTTGTTGGCCTCAATTCAAGGTCATTCATAGTAAGTTCAAGGCCAGCCTGAGCTACAAGAAACTTTAAAAAAAAACAGAATAGGGAAAAGAAGAAAACCAAGCATAAATGTATTACTCTGTTTGATTCTTTTGTAACTAGACACTTTAATTATGATGTTAAATATTATGTGTAATTGAGTATATACAAAAGTAGTGTCTGCTACAGGAAAAAGCTAGTTTCTTAAAGGTGAAGACTGCCTATCATCATCATCATCATCACCATCATCATGCCTTTGAATACTCCCTGGATCTAGGGCCATTCGATACTTGTTCATCTGTTATTTCTCATTATAATCTCTGAGATGCAAAAACTACTGTATTTCTATACAAGCCCAACATTGTAAAGATATCCCTATCCAAAAATCTTCATTCTTTAACCCTAATATTGCCCATATATTTCAACTATATGTCCTTCAGGTAAGTAAATGGAGGTGTCTGCCTCTTTGCAGAAGTTGCGTTTGATGTCCCTTCGGCCCATATGGTCTATCCCCTTCAGCATGTTTGGACTCCCAAGCAGACACACCTTGATATGAGGAGTTTGATGGGCAGCTTCCAAAATGGTTCCTAATGACAACCTCCCAAGTGATGGGACCAAGTGAGAGGGTTCAGCAGGTAAAGGGGCTTGCTGCCAAGCCGGATAACCCTTGGCTCCCACATGATGGAAAATCAACTCTCCTTTAACCTACACACACACACACACACACACACACACATACACAAAGAAGTAGGAGTCTGAAGTACAACAAAAATCTAAAACTACTACTGTTTCTTTGGTTTAAATTTTTCATGAAAGGGAGAGAAAGGATAGGAAGGGAAAATACGTGCACATAATGAAAAGAGGAAGTTACCCATTTTCCTCTGTACAATGAAACATTGTTAAGTGGTTATAATGGAATTGGTCTGTTTTCTTCCCATTGGGGTTTTGTTTCAAAAAATTTGTTTTTTTAAAAAACACTTGAGGGGGCTGGAGAGATGGCTCAGTCGTTAAGAGCACTGACTGCTCTTCTAGAGGTCCTGAGTTCAATTCCCAGCAACCACATGGTGGCTCACAACCATCTGTAATGAGATCGGGTGCCCTCTTCTAGATTTGTCTGAAAGCAGCTACAGTGTTCTCATATAAAATAAATAAATAAATTGTAAACAAAAAAAAATTTGAGAGCCAGGTGTAACAGAACACTCCTTTAATCCCAGCACTTCCGGAGAAAGGTAGATCTCTGAGTTCAAGGTCAACCTTGTCTACAAATCAAATCCCAGGGCAGCCAGGGCTATACAGAGAAACCCTAACTTATAATAAAAACAAACAAACAAAGTAAAACTTAAAACTATGTGAAAGAAGAAAACGTTAAGTATAGTTGAGTGAACTTCCACTGTTGTCTGTGCTTAGCATTTACCATAAAGTATTCACTCAGAGCTGTCCCAAGTGTGGGATGAGGTAAGGAATGGGAAGCATACCTGTCAGTTATCACTGGTGATGTTTCAATCTGAGTGGCTAGGATACTAGAGAGGAAAACATAGGTTGTTTCCATGGCGACCTTCTGACTCTGTGTTCCTTTTCTTCAATTCTCTCATCTAATCAGTGAAGACAATGTTACCAACTCCTCCTTCCCAAAAACAACTCACAGGGATGGGTCCTCCTCCAAGCACCTACAGAGATTTGTAGAAATGCAAGATGTCCAGGGGAGGTGGTGGCTCAGCAGTTGGAAAGGTCTTGCTGCTCTTGTGGCAAAGCCAGGTTCAGTACCCAGCATCCTTAACTGTCATGTAACTTGAACTTTAGAGGATCTGATGCCCTCTTTTGACTTCTGTGGTTGCCATGGTGCACATACAACATATGTAATCAAAACATTCGTACACTAAAATGATGAGAGAAAAGATCTTTATTTTTAAAAGGAAAAAGGAAGCTCCTGCAACATTGTCTGTCTTCCAGTCTCTTCCTATAAGGAGCAGAACCATACTGTGGGGCAGAGGGAGGGTAGATGAGCAGCCACCAGTTCAGACCCGAGCAGTCATCTGACAGTCCTGAACAGGAAAGGACAGTGAAACCTGGCTTTATCAGTTTCCACGACTCAGCTAAGCAGCTCGCATTGTCTAGGATGCTCCACACAGGTAACAATGTCCTGGTCATCTGAGAAATGTCTAGGGTATTACTTAGCTGCTGGTTACCATGGTGATTATTAGCCTGTAAAATTGGTCTCCAAAGACGCACTCTCCAAATGTACTCTTAAGTCTAATGAGGATGCTGCTCACCCAACATATGATCCCAGTGTGACCCAAAGATACTGCTCTACCAATGGTAGCCCCTTGATACGCTACTGCCAGTGCAAGAGCCAGTGCTTCAAAGGCATGTCATGAGTAGCTGGTTATTTGTGCTGAGTACATGATTCTAGCTAAATCAGGTACCACCAGGACCCACTACACCTTGTGACATCAGAATGCGGCTCTATCCTGACCCATCTGATTTAGGATGCTTTAGGAATAATATTATTGAGCAAATGAATCCTAACATTTTTAGATGATAACCTGGGACTAACTCAATCCCAGTTTTTTGTTTTTTGTTTTCCAATCAATCAGTGGTTTTCCACATTGATCATTTAGAGGATTTTGCTTTTGTTTGTTTCTTGCTGTTCTTTTTTAAGTTCCCATATTACTGCAACGAGTTGATAGACCTATGTCGCCCAGGGCTCTATCAGAGACAGGAGAGAACTGTCTGGTTGGCAGTCACCAGTGCAGAAGGGCAGACATTAATTTCTATTCTCATTGCAAGGTGATCAGACCCACATTTTGATGGCTGTGCTGATCAGGACAGGGGAGTCTTAATTCACTCCGCTTAGTTTGTACCATTGGGATAATTCTACGATGACTTCAAATCCCTCATTTGTTTTGGAATTATAACGAGAATAATACAGGAAGAATATTATTAACATAGTCTGAGATAGTTATCTATATTGAGATTTACATTTTACTTTCCATCAACTCTCTTTTTCCTTTTTTAAATAAAGAGTCTCATGTAACCCCAGCTGGTCTTAAATTACTTAGAAGCTAAGGATGCCCGTGAACTCCTGCCTCAACAGTGCTGGGCTTACCGGCATGTCTCCAGACTCACTTATCCACTCAAAAGGAAGAGAACATTTGTGACTTCTTATTGTTTTTATATTTCTCTGATGTGACATTATAAGTCTTATGAGCTACCAACTAAGCCAGTTGGATAATACCCTTGTGAAATTAAATTATACAACCTTGAAGTTTTCACTGTATACTTTCTTCTGCATGTAGGACTTAAAACTTCCTCTTGACTTTTATTTGTCCTTTCAGAATTGTTTTCATCTTTTTCTTTATTTTCTTTAATCTATTTCTTTTTTACTACCATTGTGAAACCTTTTTCACTTTCTCTTCTTTTCCTTTACTGATAATACCAACAGTGTTTTAATTGCTCACAGAAAATAATCTTAAAACTTTAAACCACGTACCATTTTTGAGGATTAATATTTAAGAAGATTTCATTTGCACAATAATAGATAATAACATTTTTAAAAAAGGATAAAAAATATCCTGGTGGATTTGAGGACCTTTTATCTTTTCTGGGAAATTGTCATCAACTGACAAAATTAATGTACGTAATAAATGTGTTAACTAGCTTTACTATGGTCATCATTTCATTCATGTACACAAATGTCAAATCAGTAGTGTTGTTTAAATATGTCTGTCAAAGAGGCAGGTGTCAGAATCCTGACCCCTATCCTTTGGTATAATCTACCTTCAGAGGTGGAGCCTTGGAAGATAATGAAAACAACTCATGTCATTCTCCTGGGACCCTGTAGACCACCTCACACACTTGGCCCTCCTGCACAAAGCTGGTTTGTTTCCTGCTTTTCACCACGGCCTATCGGAAGTGAGGGTTGATCTACACTTGATTTCTTCTAGAGGTCATGATGCGATGGAAAGATGGTTCAGAATGCAGGAGCTGAAGGCAGCTAATGAGATGGCTGTTGATAAAATCAACAGCTAAGGCTGAGGGGTGATATGATATTTAAACTTTCTGCTTCTCCCTCCTTTCCCCATCCACATGTGATCTCATAAATGTCTGGTTTTCTCTCTGGAGGCAGGCAGGACAGACCATTTTGCAAACACTTCAGCTTCCTCAGATAATGGGAGCAAACATCCTATGGCCTTGAATGACCACTGAAGACTGACTCAGCCCCCGGTAATACAATAATTATTGGCCAGGGGAAGGCCCTAAACACGTGGTGTGCCATTCCTGGAACCCTGGCATGCTCAGTTAATAACAGGTGCCTCAGATATAAAGTTGACCCAGTCATAAAACGTGTCAAGAATACATGGACAGGGAACCTTTTGGGAAGAGAAGAAGGCAAGGAATCTGAACAATACGCTAGGGGTTCCCTTCTGTGCTCTTTCTATAGGATGGGATGAGGATGCTGCAGCTTCCCAAGGCATCCGGAGGCTATTAATAACTAATCAGCTGGCACCAGGGTGCTCTCACGCCAACCCGACATTCACACTGAACTGTCCTACAGTTTGGTTGGTATCCCACTCTCTTCCAGGGCCCCTGTCAAGTGATCAATACTGGATTAACCCTAGACAGACTCACCAACAGATCACACAATTTCTGGAATCAAAGTAAAACCAGAAAAGACTCAACATTCTCTCTTTTTTCCGTAAAAAAATTTTTAGTTAGTACACAAAACAATGGGTTTCAATATGATGTTTTCATATAAATATAACTATACCACATTCGTATTCAGCCCGCATCTCAATGTTATATATTATGTGTCAACTACTGAGCAGGAAGTGAGCCGAGTAACTTTAAGGCATTTTCCAACCATCATTCCAACCCTGGATAAATTTACCTTCCCATTTCCAATATTTCATATAATTTAAGCACTGGAGACTGCTGTCATATTTATTGCCAAATCCCAATTTCCCTTAAAGTCAAATCTCTATTTCCAACTGCTAACATTAAAATTAAAATCATCCTAAGCGCTTCTTTTAAGAAAATTGTGATTTTTTTTGTAATTAAGTGTATGTGTGTCTGTTTCTGTGTAAGTTTGTATGCATGGGTGCAGGTGCCTGCAGAGGCTTTAGGCCTTGTGTCCCTCAGGAGCCGGAATTACGAATGGTTGTGAGCCTCCTGTTGTAGGAACTGGGGAGAAAACTTGTGTCTTTTGCAAAAGCAATGCACATTCTTGAATTATCCTCTCCTCTTCATGTCCCCACCACTGATGAATAGACCTCTTACCTTCTCGGGTCTAGACTTCTGTATTGTCTCTATCCTTCACAATGGCAAAGGTATATAGACATGCCTCGAGTCCCATGATCTCACTTACCTTTGAATTTGTGTATTTATTACAGGTGTGCACATGTGCCACAGAGCACACGCAGAGCTTGTGGAATCGCTGTTCTCTGTGTACTTTTCTTGGACATGTGTTCCGACAATTAAACTCATGTCATCAGGCTTGCCCCTTTGAATGAACTTTTTAAGACTGTCTCATGAAGCCCCAGTCGAACTCAAATACAGCATGTAGCTGAGGATGGCCTTGAACTCCTGATCCCCCTGCCTCTACCTCCTCAGGCGTGCACCACATCCAGCTTGCTTTCAAATACACTTCCACTTAATATAGAAATCTTTCATATGCCAGTCAAACGCTTTTGCTTCTGGCCACCAAACAGCCTTGCTTTCTCTCCCTCCTGCATACAAATGCCATCATCCCCTGGGTCTGTGCTTCCTCTGGACCTTTGGCCTGGGATCTTTTGCTGTTTCTCATTGTTTTGAATCTGGGCATTTCCTGTTCAAAACCCAGTGTCAAAAATCCCTGATACCCGCAGGAAGAAGAAATTGTATTTTCTTCCTTGGTTCCATAAACTGTTGCCTTCCACTATGATGCCCTGTTAGTACCCAGTGACGTCTAATACAGATCATTTATAAATGCAATTTTTATTAAGAAGCTTCTACCCTTTGTCTGTGTACAATTTGCAAAACAACTCTGAAAGTGGAATATGTGTGCATGAGTCTGCAAAGAGTGCAAACTTCAGATCTGCTGAATGCTTTACAAACCACTGTGTGCCAAATGGGCAAATAGTTTGATTCCAGCCTTCATTCCACTGCCCAAACTAGTAAGCATTTTCAGAAGGAGTTGAAATGAAGGGGAACTACACCTACTAGAAGAGAGTTCTATTAGCCTGAGGTTTCAGTTCCGCCCACACCAGAACCAACATGTTGGTCAAGGCTAGGCTGGACCCTGGACAGAGTCCAAGTCTGTGCAAAGTCCCTGAGGGTTGGAGCTTCAGTGGACCGTGAGTGTTCCAGCTGCATAGCTGACTGACCTGCCTTGCCAGCTTCTGCACTGGCTCAACTGGGCATAATTAAAAAAAGAAAAGCTCATATTCATTCCAATCTTCTGAAGCTCTGTGATAGCATTTAATAACAACCCCATGGGATGTCTTCCATATACAGTATTATGATATTTCTTCAAATAATTACTAAAAGATACAGGATCCAATTGCTCTATACTACCCATTTTATCTAGATGTCCGATGGATCTATAAATGGCAGAAATCAGAAGAAACCACAGAGAGATTACTAGGATCTGCTAGATATTTACTGAAGAGTCATGCAAATTCCCGTTCTTTTGACTCAGAGCTCCAACCAGCACAGGAATCACGGTAAACACGTCCAGTACTGTGTTCATTTTCATCTATCTGCAGAGACATTCGTCCAAGCATTCCTGTCTTCCATAGCTCTCTGTAAATCTTTTGGTCAATACGAAGGTCATACAGAGGAGTTCTCTCTATGCCGACACTGGAGAGTGCACATCAAGACTGGAGTATGTGATGGGAAGGCCAGGGATGAAAATTTTCATAGATAAGCTCATAGATAATAATAGGTAATGGATGGATCCATTTGTTGGTAAGCTCGGGCAGCACAAGACCCACAGTACGGTTATCCTGCGTGGGCTGCAATAATGGATTTAGCAGGTCTTTTCGTAGTACTTGGGAAAGCCAACCTTTTAGCTGGGCATTCAGCCATGGGCCTGAGGAGGTGAACCAGCGTGGCTGGCTTCCCGGCAGGCCACTCGGTTGGACATCTTGGTGCCTGGGTCACTCGCTGCTCTACTGGGTCCAGCCCCCTGACTTACTTAAAAATTGTTATTTTTAAGATGTGTGTGTGTGTGTGTGTGTGTGTGTGTGTGTGTGTGTGTGTGTGTGAATGCAGGTGTTTTGGAGGCCATAGGAATTAGATTCCCCTGCAGCTGGAGTGAGAGGTGGTTGTGAGCTCCCACCATGGAGGACCAGATTTGGGTCCTCTGCAAAAGCAGTGTAAGCTCTCAAATGCTCTCTTTCCAGCCCTGGCTTACTTCTTAGACCTCCTTTTGTAGTTTACTATGGTAAAATTCTGCCCTGTCGACAGCTATTGACTGAAGTCTATTGAGACACCAATGCTCTCTGAAGGGATGCCAACGATTACCAAGCATCTGCAGAGGACAATGCTGCTGTGTGTGCCCAGAGAATCAGGGCCATTGTCTTGCTCAATCAGTTTGCAGTCACTGAGCTCATCAGCTAAATCCAATGGATTGACAGAGAGCTCAAACATGAGGAAGGAATGGTAATGTACTAAAGAAGGCAGGGACTGGTTTGCCTGGTGCAGACAGAGGCAGGAAGGCATCCAGCAGAGTTACAACATTCAGGGCAGACTCCAAGTCAGCTCCAGAAAACAAAACAATCGCTCTTGTTTTCAATCTAGTGTAAACTATAAAAACAAGAAGACATAGCTACCGTTCTAGACATCTACCATCTAGCCGTGGCCCAAACAGCTGCGTGCTATCATAGGCTGACAGAAGATGGAAGAGCCAGACCACTGACCAAGCCAGCTCAGTCAGTCAACAGCCAAGAGGCCTAAAATGATGCTCAGACTCTGAGCTCTGGTTCAGGTTCAAGACAAGTCCACTAGCTTCTCAATTCCTCATTGTAAAAATAACCATCCTAAGAAGTAGACTGTGATGAATATGAAGGTGTAATGGAGACTCTAAGTGGGAAGGGGTTCAAAGTTGGGAGGAGGCACAACACAGAAAATGGGAGGGGAAAGACAAAATGTTAGGTATTTTCCTCATATTTGCAATCTAAAAATATATGTATATAAGCATGCTGTGTGGCAAGACTTTTCCTAGGGAGAAGTTACTACATATGTACTAACCTGAGATAGGGAACCCACAACAGACCAAAGTAGAGATACTACCAAAGTCCAACTTGGTGAACCATTGAGTTTTATTGGGGATACTTATAGGAGTATGGGTAAAGGGTTACCTACAGAAGCAGAAATGGCTCACCCCAGCAAAAGTGACAGCCAACAAAAGCTTGGAATCTGGAGCCCACTGCACAGCCTGCAGGCAGCTGAACAGGTTGAAGAGTATTTTTTTCCAAGTTCTGCTGCTTCTAGGCACCTAGTCTGATCTCAGAGTCGTCTTTGCAGTTCAGCTTCCTCCTCTAAGAAGGACTCTCAGTTTTTATTGCTTACTCTGACAGGGAGGGGCCTAATGAATTTGGTTAGTTTCAGGGAGTTCCTGAATGTATTTTGGGTTATTTACTTTCTTGCTTAAGGAGCTTCCCTGCAGGGTTTCTGTCTCAGAGAAAACTGTTGTGCAAGAGTTAGAGTCTGTCTCAGTCAGTCAGTCAGTCAGTCAGTCTCTCTCTCTCTCTCTCTCTCTCTCTCTCTCTCTCTCTCGTGTGTGTGTGTGTGTGTGTGTGTGTGTGTGTGTGTGTGTATTATGGTGTGACATCACCCTCAAAGGGGATTGTATACACATACAATTCTCAGCATGAAAGTATAAGTGGACTATTTGGTGGAAGTGACCAGATATAGTACGGAGGAGACAGGTGATAATTTTTTTTGTTTCCTTTTGATATTGTATTTTAAATATATTACTTCCCTTCCTTTTCCTCCCTCCATATAATCTCTCCTGCTCTAATTTTATACTATTAATACTGTTCTCCTTTTATGATGGAAAGTCTCTGTCTATCAAAATACAGGCTGCTGCTGTAGTACCTGTCTGCTAAAATCTGAGAGCATTTGGAACCAGCAGGAAGCAGAAAGAACGTCTGTGGGAGAACAGCACAGGGAGAGATGATCAGGACACACTGATACATGTCTGAAAATATCATGATGAAATCCATTATTTTGTATGCTACATTAGTTTAATGCAACTGTACTTTTGGCTACTTTATATCATCCTTCTGTATTCCAATCCTTTCCAATGCCCCCAAGAGAGTTAGAGGGGAAAGGGGGAGTAGACCTCTTTAGACTACTTCCCGCTGATTGAAGGTGTCCGGTTCCTTGGAGCAAGCTTGACCTTCACCATCCAATTTCTTCCTCCCGTTCCTTGAGCATAGCTACTTGACAAAGGGCAACAGGAACCAGCAGAGCAGGGAAGCAGAAGGCTTCTCCTCTCTCAGGGCTCTCTCACTTATCTACCCTCTGAAGAGTCCCCAGAATTCCAAATGTAAACTACCTACAGCTGGCAAAATCACGCCCCTAACAGAGCACAAGACAAATCACAGTCAGCTGCTGTGGACAGTCTGACGCAGCACCATCTCCTACACAAATTATTATGACAGTTTAAGGAGCCGGGGAGATGGCCCAGTGGTTAAGAGTACTTGCTGCTATAGTAGACAGGGGCTGGACTGCCAGCACCCACACAGTGGTTCACAACTGTCAGGAATAGTCCAGGGGGTCAGATACCCTCTTCTGGCCTCTGAAGAACACTGCAACCACTCGTGTAAAAACACATAAAAGAATACATTAAAAATTTTCATTTAAAAGTCAAAAGCAAAGAGAGCTGTAGCGAATTTGAAAGTCTCAGCCGAGTACCCTAACTTAATTCCATCACCTCAGCCCTTGGGAGGTAGAAACGGGGGATCAGGGGTTCAAGGCCAGCCTCAAGCATAGAGCAATCTCTAGGCCAGGATGGAGTACATGAAACTGTTGGAAATAAGAGGTCCTGGGGCTCGAGAGATGGCTTAGCAGTTAAGAGTTCCAGGTGCTCTTCCAAGGGACCCGGGTTTAATTCCCAGCACCCACAGTTCCAAGGCCTCTGGCTCCTTCACACAGTCACACAAAACTCCAATGCACATTAAAAAGAAAAGGAAAAAAGTCCCATATAATTGTTCGGATCCGGTAATACAAATTGTTGAGAGTCTTCATACACTGCGAAGTGCTATGCAGAGGTAAGATAGAATTGTGAGCGCCCATGGCAAGGCTGTTTGCAATGGCCCTAGTAGACCTTCATCATCTCTTCCAGGCGCTCTCATCCAGCAGGGAGATTCAAAAATATACGTACTCAGCACAGAACATAGTATGGAGTAGAAAGAGATACACTGTCTTAAGAAAAAAAAAGGACTGCCCGTATGGTAAGACTATATTGTACAGAAGGCAGACTAAGTTTTTGATCTAAAAGAACAATAAAATAAAACAGAATAAAATAAAATAAAAACAAAAACATGTCATAAAGTGATGTCTGAGGCAAGACCTGAAGCTGAGGAAGAAAAGAGGAGATGGCCATGTGAGAAGAAAAGCTAAAGTCGGTCTACAGTTGGAAAGGTCAGAGAGGTTGGCAAGGTCTTGTCATGGAGGGTCTTTATGTGTAGAGTCTCGGATCTTGTTAGCTACTTCATGCTCCTTAATTTACAGGCAAGGGGCAAAGCAGTCACACACGAACAGGAAACCCCCATATTTTCCAGTGTATGCAGATGACTCGTGAGCTGTGAGCTATTTAATTCCGGTTTTCCCCAGCGCCTATTGCAGACAGTCTGGCATCTGTTGGCACACAAAGCCAGCTCCGTAAATGAAAGATGATCCGCCAGGCAAAGAGCAAACCCGAGTGGGCGAAAGAGGTGAGCCCAAGGCTGTGGTACCACGTCCCTTTTCCACGTGGTGCATCAGGGTTTTGAGTGGAGGGCAACTCCCTTTAGATGCCAAAGTTACTAGCCTCCAAGGTCTAGCCTTGCCCCCGGCTCACATGCCGACCCCACCCCCAGCGCTCAGGGTGTCTGCCTCGCACCGGCATTTCATAAAGCGCGTCCGTCCCCATCCACTCCACACAGCGCGGACACGCACACTCTCCTCGCACACATGATGTCTCACCTTCACACTGATTCTCAAGTTCGTGCACTCACTCCAACACACACTCCACTTAAACACGCGTTTGACCAGGAGTTCAAGTACTCCAGACCACCCCCCTCCACGCATGCGCACAGACTCGGTGGGCGGTAGGGAGCATGCGCACCTGCGGTGTGTCTGCGGTGCAGGTCAGCGGCTCAGGTGGGGTTGGTCTTGCTGGTGCCTTGTTTGGGAGGGCTATGGGTCGGTGCAGACGTGTGGATTTACTTGTTTGATCCCGCGAGTGACTAGGAAGAGGGGAAGACACGGCGAGCGCACGGGGCGCAGGGGGACCCGCAGGATACACAGCGGCTGGGGCAACGGTGTGAGCCTCTGCGTCCGGACTGGGCAGAATGTGTGAACTTGGGACAAGCACTGCTGGCACAGCCTGGGTGGTCAGGCTCTGTCCATTTTGATCTGTGGAGAGCGTCCACTGAGTAGTGTGAATTGCGTGAAAAGAGAAGAGGGACTTAGCTGGAAAGGACATCATTTGGGAAGCTGAGGATAGCAGGTTGAGACCATTCTTGGCTAGTATGTGAGATCCTCCCTCAGAAGAGGGAAGAAGAAACGACAGAGGTCAGATGCTCTGACTGCCATTTCCCGGTGTTTCGGAGTTTCCGCAGCCTCAGTTTTTCTGAGGACATATTCTCATCTGTGCGGACTATGGACTGAATGGATGTCTGACAAACCCTGGGAATAAACACAACAGACCCAGTTTCTGCTTAGGTTCAGTTTAAAGTCATCTGAAAAAGATACCCAACCAGAAATTAAGCCCACAGAAGTTCAGTCTGATTGTAATGGGCTTTTGAAATAAAATAACGAGGGTTTGGTTTCAGCCAGAGCTTCCTGTGTTCCGAGTACAGGTGCATTAAAAAAAGGCTCTCTGCCCTCCTCTTAAGTCTAGTCTGTCCTTTTCGTCACATGAGCCATTTGGATGAGCCTTGGAACCTTTAGTATGTTGGATAACCACACTAATCAAGGGTTGGACTATAAAAAATGACTACATAGTAACTGTACCTGCCTCACAGCGTTATTGTGAGAGACGAATATTGTATGAAGTATTGGCCCATGGCCAGGCACACAGTGGTGCTCCAAACATATGGGGGGGCGTTCTGCTCCACAAATAACGGTAATAATAGCACTTTATCTAGAAGGGCTGCTTTGCCCGACACAGAAAGCTCTTGGGAATGGTCTCTGTGCAGTAGACTCTCATACCCTCATGTGGAGCCCTTCTTCGTAAGTGGATGGGCATACAGCAAGCAGCTGTTTTCTTGGGGGAAAGTTTTGAAGTTTAGGATACAGCCCAGAGTAGGGAAGTGGGACTTTGGACCTGGTGGGGAATGGGATGTGGTATCCCTGGGACACCTCAGACCCATGAGGCTGATGCCCAGAAATGGAAGGTTGAAGGAGCCAGCGACTAGGGCTCTCCAGGGTGAGTCCAAAAAACATTAAAACCTAAAGAGCCTGGGAGAACTTAGCCTTGAGCGGAAGCCACATTCGGAGCTTCTGAGAGCTCCTGCTGGAAGGACTCATAAAGCTGCAGGTGCTGAACAACAACAATAATAATAACCGTGATCAAACTCTGGGCATGGTGGTGAGCAGTCCTCAATTACCCACAAACTGTCAAGAATGATGACTTTTTTTTTTTTTTTTTTTTTTTTTTGTATTTCACATGTATAAAAACTGAATGTCTTTTTTCAGTGCCGCTGGCTTCTCTTCAGCTCTCTCAACTCAAAAAAGAGAAGCCAACTCCTCAGGGCTCCTGTGTCCTGTCCCTAAGTTCTTGGATAGCCTGAACTTATTCCTCATGGTCCTGGCAGATCTCATTTTAAATGTCACTTCAGGCATCTATTTTTGCCAGCTCTAATTTGATTTGTTGATCTGTTTAATAATGTATTGGATACTCCCAAAGGGCTGGTCTTGTGCTACTGAATTCTCACTTCTGAGCCTGGCATATAGTAGGTGCTCAATACACACTTACTTTTGGGGTGGGGGAAATGATGCTGAGGATAAAGCATAGCATCCCTTTGCCCACCAGGCAAGTGCTCCACCACAGAAGCACATCTTCAGTTTATCAGAGGGTTGAATGAAGTGTGTGGGGTGGGGCAGGACTGTTAAGTCAATCTCTTCAGGTTCCAGGATGGGAGGGAGGAAGGAATAGGCCTTTCTCAGTGTTCATTCAGGCTGCCTGTCATGAAAAATCTGTAGTATCCTGGTGGGGTTTTTGTTTGTTTGGTTTTGTTTGTTTGTTTGTTTTTTGAGACAGGGTTTTACTATGGTAATCAGGCTGACTTGAAACTTGCAGAGACTTGTGTGCCTTAAAGGCTTGCAAACTATGCCCAGCAAATCTGGGTAACTTTGGATGTGTTTGTGAAAGCTCACCTGGTAGTTTTGGTAGATGACCAAGGTTGGAAAAAGAAAAAAAGAAGGACAAGAAGGAGGAGGAGGAGGAGGAGGAGGGGAAGAGGAAGAGGAAGAAGAAGAAGAAGAAGAAGAAGAAGAAGAAGAAGAAGAAGAAGAAGAAGAAGAAGAAGAAGAAGAAGAAGAAGAAGAAGAAGAAGAAGAAGAAGAAGGAGAAGAAGAAGAAGAAGAAGAAAGGCTGAAGAGATTTTCAAGTACAAAGGCTCACTCTCTTTTGGGTAGAATGAAAAATAAACGTGAAAGGTCGTTGACTCCTCATCTGGCATCCTAGAAGGAAAAGAAAAATGAAAGTGGGGAGAGAAAGGGGGGAAAAATGAAAGAAAGAAAAGTGTTTTGATCCTAATAATTAAGCAGCTGTGTCAGCCCAAAGCTTACAGCGAACTTAAGCTGAGGGGAGCAGGGAATTGGTGTTCTGTGAAAAACTACCCCCTGCCTGGCTGCCCCCCACCCCCCTTGCGAAAGGGTCGTGGCTGAAAAGAGGAGCGAGGCTGGGAAGTGCCAGAGGCTGGAGCCGGAGGGAAGGAGGTGGGGCATTTGCTTCAATTATCCGGATAATTGTCCCCCACCTCAGGCCATTGTTACCAGAACGAAACAATATTCCATTGGATACTGTCTCGGCCTTTTTCTCGGGCTCCCCGTGGTGCCTCGCACACGCTGGGCACAGAGTAGGCACTCAATAAATTTCCTTCCAATGACAGACAAGGGCTTTGAGAGCGGGAGAAAGATGCCTGCTAGAATTTGGATGTAGGCAAATCGTAGTTAAGGTGAAGTGGGGTACGGGGCCGGGTTGGGGGTGGTGAAAGTGAGATTTGCTGCCGTCAAAACTCCGTTCCTAGGTCTAGAAGGCCGGGAGACAGGCAGGCAGCTTTTCCTGAAATTCTGAGCCAAACTCCTGACTCTTTTTCTCAGAAGACATCCCCTCCCTTTCTCAGAGGGCTCGATTGAACTTCTGCAACTGTGTCGAGCACAAAGGAGAATTCAGGTCTCTCAAAGGCCCATCTACTCTGAATAAACACCAGGCAGACGCAAAAGCACTTTGGGTACTGCCTCAGCATAGGGTCTGCAACCTGTTACCTCTCTGGATTGGCCCACGTTCTGATTTACATTAAAAGCAACATCGCTAGGGCCCTTCAGCAGCCTCTCACACTGCCAGTGCAGGAATGTGGGGACCGAGACCCACGGCTTTCAAGGTGGGGAGGGGAGAGGGAAGCATTTGCTAATTGCGCCCTTGCCTTTAATGAGATTCTTTTACTCCCTACCAACTCGTTTGCAGGTTACAGCCTTATCTGGGGACCCACGTTTTCCACTCTGGCTACACATCCTGGGAACAATCGCCACTCCAGAGCCTGAATGGAAAGCGAGCGCCCCATTTCTGCTGAATGGCTGTCTTAGTTCATCTGAGGCTGGAGGGCTTTTGATGGCCACAATACAAGTTACGCCCAAAGAGTGTCTCTTTGGTCAGATCGACAACGCTTGGTTTCACGTTTGCAAGTTAAACGGGCCAAAACCCAGCTGAAACTCCCACGCCAGACGCCAGGGACATTTCCCTCCACCCCGCACAGAGCAAAACTAGGGAAAGGGTCTGGGCAGGGGGAGGGGAGGGGGGCGCTGGCAGAGAGGAGGAGTGGAAGAAAGAGGATCCTGATTCTCAGCAGCAGTCTAAGAGTACACGGGGGGGGGGGGGGGGCTCCTTTGGCATTTTTTTTTGGCATTTTTCTTGTTTTTTTTAATTTTGCTTTGCTGACAGCTTAGCCCAAACAATAAAATAAAATAAAATAAAATAAACCGAGAGCAGTTTCTTCTTGTCTTCACCTAGGTAGCTGCTTTCCTCCAGACCCTGAAAACGTGACTCCTTCATAAAATCAAAATTTATGATTATTCAAATGTTGAGGACTGTGAAAAGAGAGGAAGAAAGAGAGAAAATTAATATTGCAGCTGTTCTTCTGATTAATGAGAGATAATTGCTCATGAAAAGTCACCCCTGTGGCATTTTGTTGTCTCCTGGATCTTTGTTCTTTTCTACTATTATTGAGGACTTTCTTGAAGACTAAGCGGTTCTTTTCAATTTTTGGGTATTCAGAAAGGGTTGCCTGGTTACAGAGAATGGGGAAATCTCGGGCTATATCGGGTAAGATGTGCCACAGACAGCAATACCACAATGCCACTCGGAGAAAAGGATGGATACAAGTTAACGATGCGCTTTCAATAAAACATTCATAGACTTGTTCACGCTTTGATAATGACCTCATTAAAGGGAGCTGGGGGCAAGTAAGTCCTGTCTCCTGTTTGTGTTCGGCTAACAAAACCCAGCTTTGAGATCATTCATCGCTTTGGAAACTAATATGAAATCAATGTAACGGGAGCAAATAAATCCGAGGCAGCCCAGCCGACTGACTCTCCGGCTGTCCGGCCCTGCTCGCAGCTTCAGTTGGTAACTGGAGAACTATAGGGCCCGTGCTAAACCAGGGGAGGGGCTGGCAGAGGATTGGAGGGGGGCGGAGAACTTTGAAGGGGATACAGAGGGGCACAGAGCTGGAGTTATGCCTGAAAATAAAACCGAGCGTTAAAGAACATCCAGAGGTCAGAACACTGGGGCCTGAGGAGAAAGCATGCCACTTTGCCAGTGAAAGAAAGTTGGAAGAGAAAGAAAATCTAGAGGAGTAATGTGAGGTTGGTGTCAGGTTCCATCCCATCCCGAGGTGGGGGTAGGCAGGGGGTGGAGTGCTACTATAAAATCATTTGAAACCTAGAACCCAAGTGTTCAAGTCCTAAGGCTGAGCTGGAGGGAAGCAGGCTTGGAGCTCAGAGCCCAGTGGCAGGAAGACACTGTTGTGCTTTTTACAGCTGCTTTGATTTTCCTTTTCTTTCCTAACTGGAAGGCAGGCTGAAGATGCTGTCTTGGAGTAGGGAAAAGCAATTTTGTTACCTTCCCATTTGTGACACTGCCTTGCACTGGAGGAAGACAAAGCCAGCCCCTACCATCCTCAGCAAAAGGCTCTCCCTCCCCTTGAAAGAACTGATTTTCTCCTTGAATTATGAAAGTAATGGCTAAGGTAACAGCCTGTACTCTGTACCCGACTGCTTAATACCGAATAAATCCTTCCACGTGGCTCCCCGAGTCCTGGCAATTAGAGCTCATTATAGGCTCATAAGAGCCCTCGTTTTAGGGCTTACTTCGTGGACGATGAAATTTTATCAGACAGAATCACTGAGAAATGAAATTGTGCGCTGGGGCAAGCACTGTGGACTCTGTGTGGCCAGTCTACTGGCCCGCTCAGGAGAAAGCCCAGCATGGGTCCTCCTTCCTCTGGGCGGTTTGCACTGCCCCTCCAGGAGCAAGGCTTGCCACTCTGCCCCGGCTGTGGGGGCAGGCTGGCTGAGGGAGAGGGTAGGTGGCATGGGTGGAACTGACTTCTGGAAGAAAGGGGAAGGAGAAGACAGATGTAGAGGACCGAGGAAAAGAAAGAACTGGGGTTATGGGAGGAGATACAGCCCCCAAATAGTTGTTCTTGGTGCGTCTAAGCAATTAGTGAAGGACTTTGGTGAACAAATCTCTCAGACTGGCCTGGCCTGGCCTGAAGTGTCTGTTCCCTTGCTGACAGCCATCCACACCCCTCCCTTTTAGACTCTCCCCCCAACTCTCTCAAGATCCCTAGACCATGGATGTTGAATATAAACCCATAAGCTGCCCGACTCTGAGTCCCTAAAATGTCTGTATAGGAGCACCAGCATGTTCTGGTGGGTTTCCAGAACATTACCAGAGCAATGCTTGGAAACCCACCAGAAGCCATGGAGATTACTGTCCTGCAAGCACCAGTCCCAGAGGACTGTAGGTAACCTACCTAGCCAGAGAAAGAAAGAGTAAAAGACTGTTTTCTGACGGTGTCAATCTATTGAGCCCATTGAGCAATATAAGCCTTAAACACATATCCTGTGGCTGGAGAAATAGCTCAACAAGGGGCACTTGTTGCTCTCTTAACGAGGACCTCGGTTTGGTTCCCAGTACCCCTATGATGGCTCACAACCAAGTGCTAGGGGATCTGATACCCTCTGGCCTCTGAGGACACCAGGCACAAATGTGGGTGTATACATACATATACATATATACATTCAGGTAAAACCCTCATTACTTAAATAACTTTTTTAAAATAAATAATAACCTGCCACAAGCCTCTCTCAATTGTTGAGCTCCAAATAATGTTCCTGGTGTTAGAAAAGAATTATAAGGCATGCTGTGCAGGAGCTCCTGGTCGTCTCCTGTCAGAGGAGAGAGTAGGGTGGTTAGAGCTGGCCTGGACTATGTGGGGTAGATGAAAAGGAACATCTCTGAAGGCTGTCCAGGCAAACCTTGCAATGCAAAAGCAGTTACAAGAGCGACCCCGTGCTCAGCCCCAAGACTCCTTAATTGTTGTCATAAGATGTTGGATTAGCACATTTCTGGAATAGCTGTCTGTTTACACTCTGGAGACCCACTGTCCACTAACCACTTTCTAATTGAATTCTAATCACATTCAAATAGCTCAATAAGCAGCCTCAGCTGCAATTCATAAAACTTTAATTGCCATCCATAAATCCTGGGCTCCCTAGAGCGGGGCATCCCTACAACCCAATTATACACTTCCAGCCGGCAGGAGAGGGGTGGTCACAGAGATGGGAAGGAGAAGAGAAAGACTGGACAGATACAGAAGCAGAGCCTCCAGCTGGTGTTCCCTGCCCTGGGTCTTCAAGTTAACCATCACTGTGGGAAACTCACACTTGAAGTTAGCCATTTTGGTAAAAGGACAGGGAAGAGACTGCTGTCATCACCATTGCCTCGACATCCACCAAAGGCACCTAGATGGCAGCCACCTAGCAGTCTTCCTGAGCCACCAAAGAGAGCTCTGCTCCCAAACCACTCCTTACAGGGACAGGGCAGGATTCCACCACTAACTGCATCCTCTCCTTTCACTTTGTGATGTAAGGATGCAAAAGAGCAGCAGAATCCAGAAGGGTGGGTGGTGTTAGCAGGAGACCACTTAGACCAAAGGCCTCCTCCAGCTGCTACCCCAGTCTCTAGGAGAGCTGGTATTTGGTCCTCTCCAAAAATTTCCGGGTAGAGTTTAGTGGAGGTTGAGCTTGGAAACTATGTAACTGCTTGAAATAGGAAAATGGTGACTCTTGAGTCCTTCTTTGCGGAAGGCTGGAGCTGATGATTCGAAAGATGCACTAGGAACCTCAAGAGAACCCCAAATACAAACGCATTTGAGAACTGCTGGAACCCGGAGCGCTTGGTTTCTAAGCTGGGCAGTTACCCCGCAGGATTCGTCCAGTACTGAGCACCGGAATGACCTTGGCCAAGTCGAAAAGCTGGGGAGCAAGGGCAGATATGAATGTGGTGAGCATTAGACCGGACCGGCCTCCACTCCAAGGCCCCATTTCCAGAGCAGAAGTCTCAAGCTCTACTGTGCAGCCAGGGTTGGCTCTGAGGAGCTTGGATGCACTGGTTATCTCAATTTAAAAGGCTTGGAAGTCCCTACCCGGTGCTCTCTGAGGTGTGTCTCAATGAAGTGTTGGACAGAGGCCCCAAGCAAAGGAGGAACGTAGGCCTAGGCTGGATCGCTGAGATTTTCTACTGAAAGAGTGAAGAGGGGAGAGGAGGTCGATCCCCTAGCAAAATTAACAGACCCTACACTTAGCGAAGTCTCCCCCTCCCCCTCGTTCTTCCCTGCCTCCCCTCCACCCCTCCGCTTCTGTTGTGACTCGGGCAGCCTATCCCGTGGGTGGGGAGCTGCCGAGGAGCCTGAGCTGAGCGGTACTCCGCAGCATCACGTGCCGAGGTGGGGGCTATAAAATCCTGGAGCCGGGGCTCCGGGGCGGGTGACGTGAGGACTAACACTCTCCAGGGACCCCTTTGTTCGAGTCCCAGACACCTCAGCATCCCCAAGGGCTTGACCGCCCGCGTACGCCCAGCTCTCGGGACAGAGTTCTGATCACCGAAAGAGAGGACGGGGACGCAGTAGCCCGCAGGACAAGCCATTGCACCCCCTTCGACATGTCGCGCTCCTTCTACGTGGACTCACTCATCATCAAGGACTCCTCGCGGCCCGCGCCCTCGCTGCCGGAATCGCACCCAGGGCCAGATTTCTTCATCCCGCTGGGCATGCCGTCCCCGTTGGTGATGTCAGTGTCCGGGCCTGGCTGTCCGTCCCGCAAAAGCGGCGCTTTCTGTGTGTGCCCGCTTTGCGTCACCTCGCACCTGCACTCTTCTCGCCCGCCCGCAGGAGCTGGTGGCGGAGCTCCGGGGACCGCAGGGGCTGCGGTGGCGGGCGGCGGGGTGGCTGGAGGCACCGGCGCCCTACCTTTGCTCAAGAGTCAGTTCTCTCCGGGTCCTGGGGACGCGCAGTTTTGCCCACGGGTGAACCACGCACACCATCACCACCACCCGCCCCAGCACCACCATCACCATCACCAGCCCCAGCAGCCAGGCTCGGCTGCAGCGGCGGCGGCTGCGGCTGCGGCGGCTGCGGCGGCGGCGGCGGCCCTGGGACACCCGCAGCACCACGCACCTGTCTGCACCGCCACTACCTACAACGTGTCCGATCCACGGAGATTCCACTGCCTCACCATGGGTAGGACCTGGGTACCTGCGCTCCTCCGGGGAAACAAACTTTGCGCCGTCGGGGAAGGGAGTGGGAGTCCAGGGGCGGGGTGTGGAGGGAGGTGGAATCTTTTCTGGAACTGTTGAGATCTTCCCCAGAAACCCCGCGGAGGCCGCGGGGTGCAGGTTAAGGAGTCAGCCTCTTGGCAAGGCCTTGAGCACGTAGCTCTACAGGTGCACAAGTGTCGTGTGTTATCTGGGCTTTGGGGACCAGGAACTGACTGAGGCTTGGGGTGGATGTATTTGAACCTCGGTTTCCCGGTTGGTTGAAGGGTGTCTGCGCCTTTGGCTGAGGCTGCTAGCTGGTTCGCTTGGCTAGGCGGACGGAAGACAGCGGGCAAGGGGAAGGAGAAAGCAGCAGGAGCAAGTTCCACAGGCGTCCCTTAACTTAAAACGCAAGTCTTTAAAAGCTTTAGTTCTCACGAACGTCTCTCTCACTCCCAGACAGGCCGCGGGATGCAATCCAGGGTCGAGCATGGGTGCGCTGGGGTAGACTGGGTTCTGGAGACCCGTTCTTTCCAAGGTCTGTCAAACAGGGTGGGGTTACTTCTTCCCCGGTTCACCTCTCTGTTCTTTTTTGGGGTCCTCAGGAAGCTCCGATAGCAGCCAGCTACCCAACGGCAAAAGGATGAGGACGGCGTTTACCAGCACGCAGCTCCTGGAGCTGGAGCGAGAATTCTCTTCTAACATGTACCTGTCCCGACTCCGGAGAATTGAGATCGCGACGTACTTGAACCTGTCAGAGAAGCAGGTGAAAATCTGGTTTCAGAACCGACGCGTGAAGCACAAGAAGGAGGGGAAGGGTGCTTCGAGGAACAATCACGCAAGCTGCAAGTGCGTGGGTGGCCAGGCTCCCTACGCTCGCTCGGAGGATGAGGATTCCTTGTCCCCAGCCTCGGCTAACGAAGACAAGGAGATTTCCCCCTTGTAAAGGCGGAGGCTCCTTCTCCTGCTACCTGCTCCCCTCTACCCCGTCCCCTCCCACTTCCTCCCCACCCCCACACCCAGTCAGCACAGGGACCAAAGTTCTAGTTCATTGCCCTCACCCCACCTGGAAAAGAAACTGAGAAGTCCGGGGAGTTCAATGCTGGGCCCGACTTTAAAGCTAACTCCTTTTTATGTGAAATTCGACTCGGTTACAGATTGGATTTTTTTGTTGTTGTTGTTGTTTGTTTGTTGCTTGCTTTTTGTTTGTTTTTAATGTAAATACTCTAGAATTCTAATCAGTCTCACATAACAGGAAAGAAACAGGGTTGATTTAACTTTAACACTGTAAGGGGGGTCGATGCCACATGTAAGGGTTGGTTGATGCCACATGTCATTTGCCACCTTGTCTTTTCAGAACTTGGTGAAAACGGGGTTCTTCATTGTTTTTGTTGTTGTTTTCAAATGAAATCATTGAAGTTGCCATTAATATAGAGAGTTAAACTCCGTAGGTCTTTTTTTTTTTTTTTTTTTTTTTTGATTTTTTTTTTTTCATGGGGGAGAGTTTTAAACCCAAGTCTCCGGAAGTCCCTTTGTATGTGAATAGTTTTATATAAAATACATATTTATATTTATTTAAATAAATGAAAGAAAATACGTATTTTAATTCGTGGTACTTGTCCTCATCCCCTTCTCCACCCCACCATATCTAGAGACAGTCGTGGAGTAAGGACGGAGAGGTTAAATACTGACCGCAATTTTACGTGGGTCACTCAGCTGAAGCAACTAGGAAGTCAAGGTTTTGTGTCTAACAGAAACTTTCTACCAAAAAGACCTTCATCCTCATTTGAGGTGGCCCACCAGCTAGTGCTCCTTTCAAAAAACAGGTGACAGTCCAGCTGGCAAAACAGGAAACCGTTGGAGGAACACAGAAGAACCAGAGGGGACACAGAAGAACCCAGAGCAGAGGGAAAATCCCACACCCACGACATTTTATTTGTTTGAAACAGGGTCACACTATAGAGCCCAAGGTTGCCCTCTACTCACAGACATTCATCTGCCTCAGCCTCAGGCCTAGGGCCAGTTTTTACTTGCACTCAATCTTTGTCCCACACCTGCTACTTATTTCTCTGGTGCTTCTTCCTCCTTTCTGGTCCCTCGCCTTGCTCAGAATAAAAACCTGAACCCCGGGAAGCAACGGACATAATAGAAATAGTTTATCGTCTGCCAAACAGGTCAGGGTGAGGAAAACTTACCTATGACTTCTACATACAACTGGAAACTTCAATGTGCTTGGTGGCTTTTATAACTCCGAGTGACCTGGGTGTCCTCAGTGCCCAGGTTAGGAAAAGCCAGGAACAGAGAAGCGACTTTTCTAAACCTGTACAATCTCATACCCAAAACAACCCAAAAGATGTCTTAGCGTAATATTCTCCTCAGAGCAGACATTGTTTATTATCTCTGCTGTCCTTAGTGGGTCTACCTAACCTCACTGTGCAGGACTTCATTCCAGCCAGCCAACAGCCCTTCTCTCAGCAAGGCTGCCAGGGACAGGTGTGCCAGTCTGGATCTGTGTCCCTGGGAAAGAAGAAAAGAGGAAAGGGGGTTTCTGAGCACCAACAGCACTCATCAGTGGGATTCCTGGCTATTTATAGAAAGATGTCTCCCAATAGGCTCAAGCCACAAACATTGTTCAACATTCCCTCCTTCCTTCCCCTCACCCCTTTTAGGTCTGACATTTTAGCCTAGTCCTCCCCAGCAAAGCAAAGAGAAGAAGCATGATCATTGTGCTTATGATTGGCACATTTTCTGGGTCAGTTACCACACCCCTCACCCCCACCTCTCCACTCTCTACTCCCCCAGCCCTCCCCAGAACTTGAGGAACAAGATCATTTTCAAACCCCTTTAGGAGACCAGGCCAATGGGGGCCTGTGAGCTGCTTTGTGTAGAGGGTTGGTCCTGCCCTTGTTGCCCCAAGCCAACTCCAGCTCCTGAGCTCTGGTGGCCTGGATCTCAGTGACTCTCACACGGGGGGGGGGGGGGGGGAAGGAGGCAGGAGTTTGGGGAAGGGGTTCTTAATGTCTGGGAGTGGATTGGGCTTGCTGCATTTTTTTATTTCTTAACAACAACAACAACAGTCTCCCCTTTTCCTAAGAAACAGCAGCAATGGGCAGAGGCCAGTGGGAGGAAAGATGTTTTCAGGGGCTAGGGATGGGTTTTAAAGAGGGTGATTCCTTTCCTTCTTGTTGCCCACTCCAGCCCAAAGTGAGGCCTCTGCTGAAGCACTGTGCACACACCTGCTGTTCCCATTGCCCTGAGCTTGAGTCTGGCTCATGCACCAGTCTGTCGCCAGTATTGAACCTCAGCTCCTAGCTTTGCTAGGCCTCCGGGTCAGGTCACAGACCTTGGCGTCACTTCACGTGCTTGCTACTCCAGAAGCTGTGCTGGCTCCCGAACTGGTGGGAGGAGAGCGAGCTAGCTGGGGACTGAGATGCTGTCCATCTCTCAGGCTTCCACCTTCAAGGATTCAAGGAAATTCCTGAAGTTGCTCTTCCAGAGAGAAAAGGATTCAGCCAAAGATACTTAAGCAGCCATTTGGTATTCTCTGATTAAAATAAAGGCTCTCTAAAATTTTCAAACAAGTCTGCAGTTTCTGTTACTTTAGCAACAGAAAGAACTCCAGTTCTGTCTAACTGGGCTAGATATGGGATCTTCTTCAACCCCTACCTACCCTCCAAACCCACCCCAGTTAAGATTCTTTTTCATGTTTCTGAATAACACTTCCAGAACCTAGCATCTGACTGTCCATATTAGACTAAGAGCCTTTAAGTTAACTCTCAGACACTAGGCTCAAGCACGGAAATAGTCCACCAACAATCTTCAGACCAAGATAAACATTATAAGTCATGCCCCCTTGGGTGCACTGGAGAAACTTTAAGCCATTGGGAGCCAGTGTGGATAGCGTGGGCAGTTTTGACTT